>NW_028229692.1:0-133689 GCF_053477565.2 Lygodium microphyllum | reverse complement strand
GACTTCACATACCTGAGTATGCGTCTAGCCGCATCCAAATGTGGTTTCCTTGGAGCCTGCATAAATTGACTTACCAATCCAACAGCATAGCTCAAATCTAGCCTGGTAATAGTCATATAAATCAAACTTCCTACTATGTATCTGTACATAGTAGGGTCTTCAAGAAGCTCACCTCCATCTATGCTCAACTTCACATTCTGCTCCAAAGGAACTGAAATAGGCTTGCAGCCTTTCATCCCATATTTGGACAGCATGTTCAATCCATACTGCCTCTGCAAGAACCATATCCCACTTGGTGATCTAATCACCTCAATGCCCAAGAAATAACGCAGCTCTCCCAAATCCTTCATCTCAAACTTCTGCTTCAATAGCATTTTCACATGAAGGATATCTTCATCACTATCACCTGTGATAATCAAATCATCAACATAAATGACAAGCAGCATAATACCTTTCTCTGTTTTTCTCACATAAAGTTAGAAATCTGCCTTGGAAATCTGAAAGCCAATAGTGACAAGATACTGTCCTATCTTATCAGACCATGCTCTAGGTGCTTGCTTCAAGCCATACAAGGCTTTCTTCAACCTGCAAACAAACTCAGGATGAACAGCATGCACATAACCTGGTGGTTGTTCCATATAGACCTCTTCTTGCAAATCACCATGCAAGAAGGCATTCTTTACATCCATCTGATGTAAAGACCATCCCTTTGATGCAGCCATAGCAATGACTGCTCTTACGGTTGCCATCCTTGCAACCAAACTGAATGTTTCTTCATAATCAATATCATATGTTTGTGCATACCCCTTGACTACTAATCTTGCCTTGTATCTGTTCACAGAACCATCTGCATTGTGTTTCACCTTATGAAACCACTTACAACCAATTGAATTCTTATCTTTAGGCAAAGGTATCAATTCCCATGTACCATTTGCTTCCAAGGCATCCATTTCTTCATCCATGGCTTTCTCCCATTTTTCTTTTCCCATGGCTTGCTCAAAAGAAGTGGGTTCTGGTTCCTGTATCACTTTGACCATATAGGCATAGTGAATGGCTATAAATCCATCATATTTCAGTCTATCCACAGGATACCTAGCTCTGGTAGACCTGCACAAAGTAGGTTCACTCTCAGGTGCTCTCAAAACATCTCTGGTCTTCCTTACTCCAAGTGTAACAATAGAAGGAATACCCAACTCATCATCAATGCTCTGTTCTGAGCCACTGGATTCACCATCCACATAAGAGTGACCTGCATTCACATCAAACATGGG
The DNA here is from genome assembly GCF_053477565.2 of Lygodium microphyllum. Classification (NCBI taxonomy): domain Eukaryota; kingdom Viridiplantae; phylum Streptophyta; class Polypodiopsida; order Schizaeales; family Lygodiaceae; genus Lygodium; species Lygodium microphyllum. The sequence continues at coordinate 132,418 of NW_028229692.1, read as the reverse complement.
CTGATCTACCTTCTCTTTTCCTTTTCGTGATACCTGCATACCACTATCTGCATTGCTTTGAGAAGATTCTCTTGATCTCAATCTGCCTGTCCATGGCAAAGAATGTGAACCACTGCTAGAGGACGCTCCAAGTCCACTAATATCTTGTGCTGCTGCTGTGAATTCTATGCAGCATTACCATTTTGTGCATCTACATTATCAATCACATTTACTGGTTTATACCAGCTACTCATCTTATCAAAAACAACATCTCTGCTCACTGTAACTTACGAGTAGAAGGGTTATAGCATCTATACCCTTTTTGCTGCAGAGAATAACCAATAAAGATGCACTTCTCAGCTTTTGGATCCAACTTGGATCTCAACTCATCTGGCACATGAACATAGGCAATGCAACCAAAAATTTTCAAATGAGAAATATCTGGTTTCCTACCAGTATACCTCTCCTCTGGAGTCATGCCATGTATTGCTGCAGTGGGAGTCCTGTTCATTATGTAGGTTGTTGTAGCAACTGCCTCAGCCCAGTAAAAATCTGGCAGGCCTTTTTCATTGAGCATGGCACGAGATACCTCTCCAATATGTCTGTTTTGTCTTTCTGCAATTCCATTTTGCTGTGGGGTATGACTCCATGAATGCTGCTTTATGCCATGCTCCTGCAAGAGCCTTGCAAACTCATTTGAGAGGTACTCTCCCCCTCCATCTGACCTTAGGCATTTTATTTGTAGGCCCGTTTCTTTTTCAACCATAGCTTTAAGAGTTTTGAAATACCAATAAACTTCACTTTTCTTTTTCATAAAATACACCCAAACCTTTCTACTATAGTCATCAATAAAAGTGACAAAATAATGACAGCCTCTAATAGATGCAACTTTAGTAGTCCACACATTAGAGTGGATTAATTCCAATGGCTTCTTACTCTCTTGAACATGTCTAGGAAATGGTTTCCTTGCTTGTTTTCCAAGTTGACAGGCTTTACATACCTTATGCATTTCTGCAATCTTGAATTTAGGCAATCCTGCAACAATATTTTGGGCTTGCATTGATTTAACTCGCTGTACATTAACATGACCAATGCGTTTATGCCAGATATCAATATCTGCAACTACACCGGTCCCATGTGCAAACATTGTTGCACTCAATTCAGACATGTCTGCATCCAATGTAAACATTCTGCCCTTCTTCTTTCGTTTTGCTATCAAGCAACCTTTATTTTTCATATCCTCAACAAAGCATCCATGAGAATTAAATCTGACCTGCAAGCCCTGCTCAACCATTTAACCAACAAAACCAGGTTCTTGGTGATATTCGGGACATGAAATACATCTGACAGGTATTTCTTTTTCCCATCCTGCATAGACAAAGAAATTTTTCCAATCTGCACAATAGGATGTGCAGTATCATCACCAGTCTCCACAAATCCTGGTTTTTCCATTTTCCTTGCATCCTGCATCCATTCTGCATGACCTGTCATGTGGTTTGATGCAACTGAGTCAACATACCACACATCATTGCTTTCTTCTGCACTTGTCACAGAATTGGTCATGTGCTGCACCATAAACAAATGCTCATTTCTGTCATCACCCTGTCTACTAGAAGATGCATAATTCCCTTATTGCAATTTTCCATTCATGATGTCATTCTGCTTTTTATAGCAGTCTTTAGCCATATGACCCATTTTACCACAGTAGTAGCTTTCAATATTGCTGTTTGTGTTTTGGCCTCTTTGCCATCCACCATGACCTCTTTGGCTCCCCCTGCCTCTAAAGTTACCACGTCCTCCTCCATAGGACTGGTTTTCTTGAGTTTGCTGCATATTCTGATTTCTACCATGGCCTCCAGATCGGCCTCCTCTACCTCTGCCTCTACCTCTTCCAGCATTTGAGTAGAAGACAGTTTCTTTTGAAGTTCCTCCTGAAGAAGATGCACGACCATTTCTCTGCTCCTGAGAAATTAGAAGAGCAATCAACTCCTTAAAATCAGGAAATCTTTCACGGATGGAAATAGATGTTCGGAACTGTGCATAATCCTTTCCTAGACCATTCAAGGTCACAGAAACTAAATCATCATCTTCCACTGGCGACCCAATGGAAGCAAGTGCATCTGCAATCTTCTTCATCTTCATGTGGTAGTCATTGATGCTCATACTTTCTCTTTGCACATTGTGCAACTCTTGCTTGAGCTGCATTTTCTTGGCTTGCATATTTGTGCTATACATTTTTGACAAAGTATCCCATGCCTCCTTTGACGTACTTGCATCTTGAATATGCACAATCATAGAGTCTGAAATGCTAATAGACAGTTAGTACATAACTTTCCTGGCTCTCTCATGCCATGCTTTAAATGCCTGCATTTGCTGTTGATTGGGAACATCAGGAAGAACTGGTTCTTCTTCATTTCCTGCAACGAATTCCCAATATCCTTTTTCCATAAGGAAATTCGTCATTCTAAACTTCCATGCTTGGAAGTTGTTCTTGTCAATCTTTTCAGTGACAATCTATGAAAGAGAATCAGACGCCATTACAGAACACTGCAAAAAATTCTGTCACTACAAAGAACACAGCTTCAGCCTCACAAGGGCAAATCTGCAAAACTAACGAAAGTGGTATTTGACCACACAATCACTTCCTAGTGACGATTTTGCATCAACAGGCAACAAGGATGATTTTGTAACTCCCAATGTCTCTACGCATAGGCATACGATGCAATTTCTACAGCAACTTTTCACCGACTTGTAGAACAGTGGTCGCACAACATAAAACAGGGCCTTTTCCTGAGTGCGTGCAAAAAATTTCCACCTCCAAAACAGGCCCCGAAATGGCCTCAAATAAAAAAAACAGAGCAACCAAGGCCTAAACCCCTTACCCGCAGTATATACTATCCTCTTGCTACACCGCGAAGGGCGTCTCAATCCGAGACAATGCACTCTAGCACTTTCTGGCTGTGCTACCTGCAGAGACTTGCTCCCAAAACAGAAAAATGAAAGCAACACTGGTCCTCTTACCAGAACACCGCGAACTTGGTTTGCTTTCTTGAGCTCCTTACCACGAACAAGGCTCTGATACCATGTCAAGATTGTGGGAGAGAAGGAAGGAGTCTCACTTGTAGCTTTCTTGCTTGCACAATGGGGGAATACACACATAGGTGGAGGCTGAAAACAGTTTTCCTCTTCTTAGTTTGTGTAAGCCAAAAAGAACTCGAGTACATAGAAATAGAAGAACCCTATATATGGGTCTCAAACCAAACTCAACTAACTAAGGTGGCATACTAACTGAGCCACGAACTAGAGTAGATAAGGATAACTGTCATCTAGCTATTATTCATGGGCGGTGTACCAACCGCATCTGCAACTGACAAGTCGGTGACATAAATGCACAACGGTCACCCTGGCATATCACGAGTGGAGCTCGATATCTCAATAGTACCTTCTCTCTCACAAAGTGGTAGTGTACCTCAATATGTTTTGTCCTAGCATGGAACACAGGGTTCCTAGCCAACTGTATACTGCTCATATTGTCACAATAAATGACAACTGGACCTTCCACCTGCACATCTAAATCAACCAATAAATTTTACAGCCATGCTATCTCACATGCTGCAACAATAGCACCTCTATACTCAGCCTCTGTACTCGACAAAGCAACTATAGATTGCTTTTTGCTGCTCCAAGTAAACGCTACACTACTAAGAGAGAACATGTATCTGCTAGTAGATCTTCTATCAAACATACTACCAGCCCAATCTGCATCTGTGTATCCAAAAACCTGTACATTTGTACCTACCTCATAGAAAAGTCCATAATGTAATATGGACTTCACATATCTCAATATGCGTCTGACTGCATCCAAATGTGGCTTTCTAGGTACTTACATAAATTGACTCACAAGACCAACAGCGTAGCTCAAGTCTGGCCTTGTAATAATCATGTAGATCAAACTCCCCACTATCCTCCTGAACATAGTAGGGTCTTCTATCTCATCCCTAACATCAACACTCAACTTTATATTCTGCTCCAACGGGAATAAAAGTGGTTTGCATGATGTCATACCATACTTGGACAACATATCCAAGCCATACTATCTTTGGGACAGCCATATACTATCATCACATCTGATCACCTCAATGCCAAGGAAGTACCTTAGCTCACCTAAATCCTTCATCTCAAACTTCTTCTTCAAAAAGTCCTTGACTTCAGCAATCCCACTATCACTATCACTTGTAATAATCAAGTCATCCACATAGATGACTATGATGACCAAACCTGCATCTCCCTTTCTCACATAAAGTGAGTGATCAACATCAGAAACATAAAAGCCAATATTGACAAGATACTCTCTGATCTTGTCAAACCATACTCTAGGTGTTTTCTTGAGCCCATAGAGCGCCTTCTTCAACCTGCACACATAAGTGGGATGCTCTAAATCTTTATAACCTGTTGGCTGATCCATATACACTTCTTCCTGCAAATCACCATGCAAAAAGGCATTCTTCACATCCATTTGCTGCAACCTCCAATCTTTGGCTGCTGCTAAAGCAATCACACATCTGACAATTGCTATCCTAGCAACTAGACTGAAGGTTTCTTCATAATCTATGCCATATGTCTGGGCATAGCCTTTTGCAACCAGCCTAGCTTTGTACCTACTAATAGAACCATCTACATTGTGCTTAATCTTATAAACCCACTTACATCCAATAGCTTTCTTACCCTTCAGCAATGATACTAGATCCCAAGTCTTATTGGCCTCTAATGCAGCCATCTCCTCATCCATTGCTGCATCCCAATGAGTATGACCAAGAGCATCCTCAAAACAAGTGTGCCCAATATTCTCAACTAGTTTCACCATATAAGCATAATGGTGAGCTGCATAACCTTCAAAACCAAATCTTTTAACAGGGTATTTGACCCTGCTAGATCTGCATACCATCAGATCACTCAATGGAGCCTTTACATTACTATGAGCTCTCTGTACACTTGGTGTCCTGACGGAAGAAATACCAAGCTCATCATCCAAGCTCTCTGAGCCACTGGAGTCTCCATCAAGAGCTGCATCAATGCCATCTGACACTTTATTCTTTCATTTGTCTTTACTTGTAGTGTTACTAGATGCGCCTGAAGATGTAGAGCTACTCCTTAGTCTCCTAGACCAAGGACTACCAGTTGATGTCTCTGGTCCACTAAGAGTTCGTGATTCTTGCTTTTCAGCCTGCACATGAGTGTCATGATCATCATCATCATCCAATGCATCACCACTAGATGCATATCAACTACTCATTTCATCAAAGATGACATTCCTGCTCACTCTGAACTTACATGTGACAGGGTTATAACAACGATACCCTTTTTTCTCTAAAGAGTATCCAATAAAGACACACTTTTCAGCCTTTGGATCTAGTTTCTTCCGCAACCCATCTAACACATGAACATATGCAATAGAGCCAAACACTTTCAAGTGTGAGACATCAGGCTTCTTACATGTAAAACATTCTTTGAGGGTCATACCATGAACTGCAACTGTGGGAGTTCTGTTCATAATATAAACAGCAGTATGAACAGTCTCAAACCAAAAATGCTTAGGCATATTCTTTTCAGCCATCAAGGCATGTGCAACTTTTGCAATATGCATGTTTTTCCTTTCTACAACCCCATTTTGCTATGGGATATACCTGCATGTGAACTATCTCTTTATCCCATGAGACCTCAAAAAATCACTGAACTCATTCAAAAGGTACTGCCCTCTCCATCTGACCTCAAGCACTTTACTTTCAAGCATGTTTCTCTTTCAACTGCAGCCTTGAAAGTTCTAAAGTGCTCAAATGCTTCACTCTTTTCCTTCATAAAATATACCCACAGCTTTCTAGAACAATCATCAATGAATGTGACAAAGTATGAACTACCTCCAACAGATAAATTTTGTGTAGTCCCCCAAATATCTGTATGCACAACATCAAGGATATTTCTGCTTACATCTCTGTCATGTGAATAGGGTTGTCTTGTGTGCTTACCAAACTAGCATGCTTCGCATACCTTATGAAATTCTGCAACTCTAAATGTAGGCAAACCTGTAACCAACCCTTTGGACTGCATTAATTTCAGCCTTTGTGCATTTGCATGCCCAATGCATTTGTGCCAAATTTCAATATTTGCAACAAGACCTTTTCCTTTGGCATAGATAGTAGCATTCATAGTAGGAATTCTACTATCCAGAGTAAACATATGTTCAACTCTACTTCCCTTTGCAACCAACTTACACTTGTCATTGAAGTCTTCTACAAAGCAGCCCTTTGCATTAAATCTGGCTTGCAGCCCTTGCTCTACCAATCTGACCGACTGATGCCAAGTTCTTTGTAATATATGGCACATGTAATACATCTGAAAGACTCTTTATCTTACCATCATGCAAGGACAAGGGAACTTTTCCAATGTGTGAAATTGGGTGGCATGTCTGCACATAACCTACATTTTGCAAATCTTGCATCTCTCCAAACCATTCTGCATGGCTGGTCATATGATTGGATGCACCTGAATCAATACACAAAACATCATCATGTGTTCACTTTCCTGTAACAGCATTCAGTATATGCTGCATAACAAATAGACACTCATTTTTGTCTTCATTCTGTCGTGAAGACGATGCATAGTTTCCTTGCTACAACTTACCACTGCCAATATCATCTTTCTTAGCATAACATTGGGCTGCAATATGACCTATTTTGCCACAGTAGTGACACACAATACCAGAGTTGTTAGAACCTATGTTCCGTCATCCACCTCTTCCTCTAAAGCTCCCCCTGCCTCTAAAGTTACCACGACCTCCTGAAACCTGCATATTGCCAAATTGTTGATTCAATCTGTTTTGCTGGTCGTCACTACCACGTCCTGTACCACGGCCTCTTGAAGAGAACCTGCCATGTCCCCTTCCTGAACTGGAGTAGAAAGCTTGGACCTATTCACCACTTCTTTCAAATTTCTCACTCTACATGTTGATCTCTTCAGTGATCATAAAGGAGACCAACTCATCAAAATCTAGAAATGGCTTTCTGACATATACGGAAGTTACAAAAGACTTCCAAGCCTTTTCATTGTTAAGTCCACCCAAGGTAGAAGACACCAAATCATCATAATCAGGCATTGCATCAATCGCTGCCAAGGCATCTGCAATGCTCCTTACCTTCAGTGATACATACTCATTGATAGACATCTTCCCTTTCTTCAATGTATTCAACTCTTTCTTGAGTTGGATCTTTCGTGCCTTTGTATTTACGGAAAACATACTTTTAAGTATGGTCCAAGCTGCATGTGAATTCTCTACATTTCTGATATGTCCCAGCATATTATTGTCAATTACTGCAGATAGCCAATACATGACATTTTTGTCTTTTGCATTCCGTGCCTTTGTCTCTTCTGTAGTTGGAGGATCACTCATCTCCGGCTCCTTTTCTTCACCTGACACAAACTCGTAGAGGCCTTTTCTAATGAGGAAGTTCATGACACAGAACTTCCATGAAGGGTAGTTGTTCTTGTCGAGCTTCTCAATGATGGGGTTTCCACTATTCTCTGCCATTATCACAAAACTAATACCAAATAGCAAGCATATCTTCTGCAACCCTCGACCTGTAGTGCACAGCAATACACCAGACAGCCTTTTTCACTATCTGCTCAACAATACATGCAATCTGCAACCAGTTCAGATAAACCTTGTGTATCATTGGTAAACACCTTTGAACTTATAGATCTGAAATCTGTAATCTGTGCACCTATATACGGCAGACACAGCTGAAATTGAGGGTATCTCGAACTGTTGTCCGCAACATTACGGCTCTAAAACGGGGCTTGAAATGACCTCGGATGGCCAAAATAGCAGCGGTTAATCCCTAAATGGTTTATCTACAGAATACATAGCGCTTTTCGCACACACCAAATCTCACTGCAATCTGAGATTTTTGCTATGCCCTTTTGGTGCCTCCACAAGCACTGTCCAAGAGAAAGAGTGGAAGAATGGGAGAGCTTCTTACCCTGGCTTGCTTGCTCAAACCTTGCTTCTTCTCCTTCACTTCAGCCTTTAAAATCAGCCTCTCTCAATGATGTGGCTCTGATACCATGTCAAGAATCGCGTGGTGGGAGACTTGCTCAAGATGTTGTGCCGAACACACACAGAATGCACAAGGAGAAGCTCACTCAAGAGACAAGAAGAGAGATGGAGGCCAAAACGTTTTCTTGCTGGTCTCTTCTTCTTCTTCCACACTCTTTACAATGTACAAAAAGTATAGATAAGATACAACATAAAGGAAAGTGGCCTATTAAGTCAAACAATGCATAACCGACTACACTAGTCGACTTTGGCGCTATAACTATGCCAGTTCTAAATAGGTGTAACAACCTGAATATAATAAGTAATGAGTCAGTGGTCATGTGAGAGTCATAATGACCACCGACGTGCTAAGTGTAGACCTGTGGACCCATCTAACCAGGTAGTCCATCATTAATGTCTACATGTGTTGAGCTTGTCATCTCAACATTACCATTCTTCATTCTCATGAAGCATGCCACCTATTTCATTCAATAAATTCATGTCTTCAACTATAGACTAGCCTATTGCACTTCTTTCAAAAGACCATGGGCTAATCTGATTTTGATTTTATTTTGTAGCTTCCACATGCAACAAATCATGTTGCCTTGAAGCCTACCTTTTGTATAAAAGTTCTACCCTGGGAGAACCTTTGTCCTAAAGCCTACCTTGACGCCCTAAAGCCTACCTTTCCTGCAAAAGCCCTATCTTGGGAGAACCTTTTTCCCATGCCCACTATGCCTATGGTGGATGCTAGCCCTGCTCCAATGATCAAAGATCATGAACAAGAATTGACCACCTCTCTGCACTTGCCAATCTCTTTGCCCCATCAAAGGGAGCCAACAATGAAATAGATGTCTATACATATGAAGATGTAGCTAGTCCTATAGTTAATCTTGCTGCCCCAATGCATGGAAAATAAGAATAAGATACAGCCAATAGACTTGCTAATTAGGATGAATATGTCATTCCTACTACTATTACCCATGGCATAAATTTGTGCCTTACTGCTGCTGCTCTATTACCATATGATGGTTAAGATAATTCCATTTATCCATCTTTGTCAAAATCTAAGTAAACTTCTTAGTAATGTGTGAAGTGTGACAGTCAAGAACAAGGGCACATCCATTACTAATGTGACCAAGATGACTCATAATTATCCTTTCTTTTCAACTGCCTTCATGACATCCATGATGGCAAAATTTTAGTTTGATGTCCCATTAAGCATCAAGTCATTTTCTTATTTACATTCATCAACTATTGATTGAGCTTCCATAATACCATCAAAATTTTAGTTTGCTGTCCCATTAAGCATCAAGTCAGTTTCTTATTTATATTCATCAACTATTGATTGAGCTTCCACAATACCACTACACAAAGTAAAAGTGTTATAATCTCTATTACAACTATCTATAAACCTCAAATTATTTCAGCCCCCTTATCTTTTACTAAATGAACTCACACATAAGCCTAAATTCAAGTCCTTAACCCTCTTCCCAATTCGTTTCATGCCATAGCAATCATCATTGAGCCAATGTTTTACCATCCTACGCAATCAATGCCCGTCTATTCAACCCTGAAATACACAATCCTTATATCAAGTAGAATATTATGACATATTCATTTATAGAATCTTCTCCTTCCTCCATATAGCAAGCCTATAATCCAATTTTCCCAAATATAAGTCTAAATACATGCCTTTAGACCTATAGAAATCATCAGTAAGCGAGTCCTTCTTGCTATTGTTACCCATGGCACAAACTTGTCCTAGCTTATAAGGATGAAGTAGTCCTTCCTGCTGTTGTTACTCATGGCACAAATCTGTGCCTTAGTGGTGCTATTCTATTACAAGATGATGATGGTAAGATAATTCCATCTGTCCTTCTTTGTCAAAATCAGAGTAAACTTATCAGCAATGTGTAAAGTGTGACAGTTGAGAAGAGGGGCACATCCATTACCAATCTGACCAAGATGACTCATAATTATCCTTTCTTCTCAACTGCCTTCATGACATCCATGATGGAAAAATTTTAGTCTATCCCATTAAGCATCAAGTTAGATTCTTATTTACCACAATCCTTATAGCAACCACAATGATACAACACTTAATGATAATACACAAATAGGACCTTTGCAACCAAACTCTGATCTAGCTGAATATTGGTAGTCTTCACATCGTGATGAATGACACCATAAGAAGAAAGTGTATCTAGATAATAAAGACCCCTTTCTAGACCAATGCATATATCTAGACTCTACTTCCTTGGAGAGGAGAGGGACCTACACCATAGAGATGCCCTCTCAATGGAACATTAGCCCTATAGTTATTCACAAGAACCAATTTTGAATGCTCCTCAAAAAACCCTATGAGAGAGACTAGATAGTAATGTTGGAACTTCAATCTCTCATTTGGAACTTAGACACGCCATGCTCAAAAGGTATACTTCCTCTCTTTACTACTACCATGGTGCAATAAGTACATCAGATTAAGGTACATCATAGGGGGTGGAAGTGGTACCTCTGTGACACAACAACATGATCTTTGTACAAACCTTCCATAGGGTGGCAGGGGTACCTATGTGACACAACAATACCAGATCTATATGAACCTTCCAAGGTAGCAATCAATACTTTGTGTTGTAGGTTGGTCCTTGCATGATGCACCCCTGAATATGGCCTTTTCCCCAGTTCATAATGCCCAAATATCGTGGATAGTATAAACATATAATTCAACTAATTAGAATATATAAAATAGATCCAGATACAAAATGACATGTATCATAATATGCCCAAATGACTATTGTTGTACTTGCCTTGTGATGAAGCATTAGTGGTCCACAATTAACCCCTTGCACCCAAAAGTGATGAATCAATGAGTGTCCAAAAGAACAAGACAGCAATAAAACATCTAAAAACAAAACTAATAATGCTTGCCAAATTTTTTAGTTCATTACCCAATAGCTACACAAACATCCATTTAGAAACTTACGTACAAATAGGCAGTGCCATTTCTTACTCATTGCTCTAAATATCCAAAGATTGCTGGTTGATTTGAGCACATTTGCACAAAAGAAATATTCTTATTTCATTTCTGAATAGCATACCATTCACCTTACCATAGCATTATTCTTGCTAACCTAACTCCAATGATTTTTACAACAACAACGTGGTATGATTTTCCTTCCAAATACGTAGTAGACTTACACAAGATTGTCCCCCTACATGACTTATGAGCCTCTCCTCTATCGATGTTCATGCATCTCATTGTCCCAAAAGTCCTTGCCCACATAGCTGACAAGTCCTTGCCCGCATAGCTGACATCTCATAGCAAAGGACCTCTGCTCTCTCGATGTTCCTAAATATTTTTTTCCCAAAATTCCTTGCATGCGTAGCTGACGTCTCGCAACAAATGGCCTAGCAATAAAAAACATGTCCAAGGTATTGAGCTAAGCTTAATTATTTATTGTGAAAGAGGGAAATCGATAAGATAGCTTAACTGAAATTGAGGATCTTCTCAACTACATTGAATGACAAATACCCACTAAGAAGAGGCTATTTCTCAATAGACCATTTACAAAATCCAAACTAGAACTTGTTGTGAGAAAAATGAAGATCGAGAAGTATCTTGGTCTAGATATTACTTTATGGGGTACTTGTGCAAAAGATCTACATTGTATGCTAAAATAGTTCTAATCAAGTTAATTCCTAACTTCTAAGTTGGGCCCCCTAAGTTCCTAAATTGGTTCAGCAAGTAGGGAGAAATATTGGAGTATTTCAAATATAGTGGCCTAATCAAGTTAGTTCTCTCTCACACGTTGAGAAGAGCCCATCTTCTTCACACTTCTAGTAGGCCTTTTGGAAGCTTCCCTCTCTTCTCTACACACATAGTTGCTCCTCCACAATGCTCTGGCTTTCCAAATCCCATACCTTCATATATGACCTCAACAAGATCCAATAGAATCAATACTCTATCCTTGCCACCGTTGGCACATAGCAACCATCCAAAGAGACAATAACACTATTTGCATGGCCTATGTGGCCCAGGAGAGTTAAAGTTAACTTGCAAGCTATTGGTAAGGTTCCAAACCTTCACACTCCCATCCCAACCTACCAAACCTATAGATACATGTTGTCAATCCCTAATTTCTTATTTGATGTCAACCTTCAAGCATTCCAACATCATGCCTGACCTTTTACTTGTGGTAACCTATTTGCTTGTTAGCACATTTCAAATGGCACTACCTATTTTGTAGCTTTCAGTATTTTTGCTAGTTATCTAGCATAATTAGAGTCCTAATTCCAAAATAAGGTGAAGGCCACACCAATCGCTCCAACCCCCACCTACAAATTGTACTTCATGGCAGATCCTTGTCTTGCATGAACTACCAATTCAAAGCTTCAAGGCATGTTTTCACCATATCCAACAATCAATGTAGTCCAAGGGACTAAATCCTCTACTAGAAGCTCCTCAAACACTCCATATGCTTTTTCCAAGCACACTGCACTAAAAAGCATAAATATTCAAGGATACATTGCCTAGCTCAATATGATGATTCTTCATTAGGTGTACCTCAATATGTATCTCTTTTCCCTTCTCCATTGCTCCTATGCTGCTACAAGATTTTATAATACAAGTAGAGGTGACTATATCTACGAGGAGGTTCTCTCTAAAATGTTCCCAAAGCATTTTAAAGCTTCATCACCATGTCTATCTATTAGCTTAACTAGTCATCAAGGCAATCAAAGAGACTATGTTTGGCATTGAAATCTCTGATGACAAACACTTCTTACCCTTTTTCCAAACCTCCTTGGATGAGAGTTGTGGTAATCAAGGCAATCCAAGAGACTATGTTTGGCATTGAAATCTATGATGACAAACACTTCTTACCCTTTTGCCAAACCTCCTTGTATGAGAGTTGTGGTATCTTGACATGCAATCTAAAACTCTCCATCTTTTAATTTCACTCACCATATTCTTCTCAACTTCTCTTGAACCCAAGAAGAATTGAGACTAAAAAGTTTTCTTGTGCTTGTTCATTAAAGTGAGGAGCCTCAAACAAAAGGTTCTACCATGTATAGCTTCCCTTCAAAAGTCCACCTAGATATCACTTGCATATTGCCTACAACAACTCATGATGCATTTCAGACACTGTGATGTCTTTCCGATAGAATGGTTGAATAGATCCATCAAGATCCAAATGTCCACTAGTGTCTCTCTAGGTTTACTATTGTTAAAGTTTCATGCTACTACTCCAAGGCCTAAGCTTGATAAGTACTATTTTGATTGTGATAACCACTTACTAGTTATCACAATCAAAATTAAATGAAAAAACTTGATAAGTACCTCTCAACAACCATCCTAATAAGAGTTGTAAAATTGTTGCAATCATGGAAATATTTAGATATTTGATTGCAAAAATTTATCCTTCAATAATTAGCTCAATTCTGCATTTCTTCATATTTGATCCATTTCTAAAAGAACTATGGTGAAGAAAAGCAACAAGAAAAAATCTTAGAACTCTCACCTAAGAATTTTTAGTTACTCTTAGATCTCATCCTCTCAACCCTTGTTCCACTTGTAGCTTATATAAACCTAACCCTATTTTGCACCCCATATATTGTGTTTTACACTCATTTTTCACCTCACTCTTGGTTGGTACTTCACTCTTGGCTCCATCTTATTGGGAGCTCTTGGTGGCTAGCCTTGGGGTAAGAGGTAACCCTTGTTTAGCCTCCATCATTATTGAGTTTCTTTCCATTTTTCCTCATCACTCTTGTTTATGATTTGCATTTTCTTGTTACTAACTAAGTGTATGAGCTTGTGATATTGTAAACACAAACTTTCTCTTTCTCTCCCAACCTCTCTTGAGCCCCTACAACACTTCCAACATGGTATCAAAGCATTTGGCTCTTCATTCTTGGTGTAGAAGATATTTTATTGTTTTTTTCTTCACCATTGTTTCACTTGTGGTTTTTTATCCTTTGAACCTCTATTCTTTGAATTAGGACTTCACATCTTGTGTTGATAACTACTAGATGCATTAGCATCCAAAATAGGTATCCTAATGGCATTGCATCAAAATACTTGTGTGTGTATAATGTTGAATTTTATGCTTGGTATATGAAATATGCATGGACAAGAGACTCTTTTCCTCAACTCATGTTTTAGGTGATAGTTTTTAAATGTGCATTTGGCCCCTGTGAGACATATGAGGATGAAATGTAGATGTGTATTATTCAATCATAAATCATGTGTGGTGGCATCCTACTAGCATCATGATTCATGAGTTTTCCTTTTTCTTTTTTTTAAATATTTGGGACTATTATTTTGTGAGGTTTAGTGCTTACTTTATTTTAAGTGATTGGCATTGCATCTCCATCATGACCCCTCTATATCAAAATCAAAATATGTTTGATGACCCTTACTATTCTCATTAAAAGCTAAAAATGAAGTCATGGATTGTGTGCAAGAAGAAATTGGAAAAGCATTGTTTTATGTGTGGAACCTAAGTTAGAGAGCCATAAACATATGACAAATAGCCAAGAAGAGGAGTTTCTAGAGTCACTTGAAGAGTGGGAGAAGAGGGACATGAAAACTTTTACTACATTGTTCATGAACATTACTACAAAGGTAACCTCCATAGTTCATGAAGCTTATTTCATAGGTAAACCTCAATTGTTCAATCTTTGAAATATGTTATGAGGTTTGGGAAGTGTTTGAATAGCTTTATCAATGGAGTTATTCTTCTTGTGTCATTACTCTTGAAACTAAACTTTAGAGCAACTTTGCAACCTTCAATTACACACATGGGGAATCTAGCCAAACCTTTCACATGAAGGTGAAGGGTCTTTAAGATCACTTGTTCACTATTGGGGCTAGCATGAGAACAAGTCTTATTATTTCTTTGGTTTTAAGAAAGCTACCATATGAGTCATTGGCAAAAGCAATGCATGTATCAATGAGTCATTATCGTTTCCAGAAGCTAGTGATGTAATACTTGATGAAGAGTTATCAATGAAAGTGCAAGGACAATTGCACGAGATATCCACCACTAATGCCCTCATGGTGTGGTGAAGGAAGGCACCAAGAATAAGAAGAAGAAGAACCACAATTTTTTTGTGGCAAGAAGGGGATTTCACTCAAGATTACATTTGGAACAAAACCTAGCATGTGGGAGATTTAGTTGCAACTACTAAGACATAGCCTTTGACCCAAGGTGAGGTGGCCCAATGTGGCCTCCCCCATGTAAGAGCTTCTTCTCTAGCCTCATGGTGACAAATTCTTGCTTTACCTTATTAGAGAAGGGACTATGGAAAATGGTGTTTAAGGAGGTCAATCAGTACCTTCCTTAGGAATATTTGGTCACTCACCTTGAGGACTACTTTGGTGCTTCTTGGGTGTACTTTTGTTTCACTTCCTTGCATGAAATCCAATGCTAGTTTTTGGAGGTGATTTATGAGTCTAATCCTCAATGTGATCTATGGCTTAGGATTAGATTTTTCTTTGCAATGTCTAGTCTTTTGATTATCACATATGGTTGAGGATTATTGGATAGTCTAAGACCTTGAGTAACTCTTGCTTAGAATATAGTGGACATTGGTGAGCTAACACATGTGGGGAGTGGTTTCTTCAATCCATGTTCTATACTTGAGAATTCTTCTTTGTGCTCTCTCTTAGGCACATCTAGTCTATGGTTAGGACTCGAACATCCATGGTTCTATCAAAATTTTGACTTATTTTTATCATTGTAATATCTTTTTACTTATAGCATTTATTGAGCATCGAGGGGGTGTTAAAAGGATGGATATTCCTCTATAAAGTATTATTAGGGTTTCTCTCATAAGGCTCCTCTGAGAGGGGTAAGGCTCCTCTGAGAGGGGCCCACCTATAAGAAATCATCTACATAATGTATGTTTAAAGGATATTAAGAAATACCCTTTCTTTACATGCTATAAGACCTTAAAATAACTCATTTTACTTTACTAAAATTACAATTTTATTTTAAATTGTAATTTTAAAACTCCTTTTATAAATATAATCTTATTTACTAGATATAATACCCTTCTTTTGGACTCATGTGATATCTTACATGTTCTATAAGGTGGACCCCTCAAGGGCTCCTCTTACATTTCATTCTCTTGAGACTTATCTCAATTGTAGCCTATATTTTTGTATTCATTAATCTTAATTATGTTTTATATTGTCTTATTTCTAAGTAGGTGCATGGTCTTGTGATGTTGTAAATTCATATTGTCTCTTTCTTCAAGAGTGAAGCTTGCTAACTAAGGAAGATAGTGGACTAGCTCCCTCTAGATGCAACCAATCATCAACAAATCCCTTTCCAATAAATATGTACTTGACCCATTATGGAATCTCATCCTTAAAGGGTATCCTACCCATTAAAATCTTGAATATTAATAACCATATCTTGAAATACTCATCATTGGCTAGGTGGTTAGGCAAGGATTGATTCATCACTTGATTGTCTATTTTGCTCAATACTTTGGTCCCCTTTAAAGAGGATATATTTGTTGTTAATGAGGATCCCAAATTCTTTCATATTTCTCAAAAGGGAATCAAATGCTAGGAGAAATTATGGGATCATAAGGAAATTATAGGGTGCCTTTGTAGCTAATTAGTTATTGATGCTTGAATGTCAATATAGGAAATGGATCGATTAATCCAAATCATGTCAAAGTTTAAGGACATGTTGCCCACCTCATCTATGATCAAGATCAATTTAGTCTAAATAATTTATGATATCGAGGTTAGAAAATGTGATAAAAATCAATGTCCCAAGGAAAATAGGCTATTTTCTCAAGGCACATGGGTTTTGAAGTAAGCACAAAAAATTATGTATGTGAGTAAATGCAAAAGTCTAATTTTAGCAACATGGAATGCCACATCTTTTAGTCAGTTTTTTTTTTGGGAGACTAGTTATGTTGAAGTTTCCCAAAGAGGTAGCTTTAGTAAGTTGATGCCACTTTTATGGCATTGCCCTTTGTGCAATAAGGTAGAAAAATAGGGTTATTTTGATTTGCTTGGCAATGCAGGTGCATTAAAGTGACTACTTGGTTTAAAGCCTAATTTGTATGGTGACTATTTCCCATAGAGTGCTAGAAAAACAAGTGAAAAAAATATAGATTGATATGGCCATCTATAATTCCCTAGTATAAAATATAGGGAATGAAATTCCCTAGTTGTGTAGCATGTTATTCCATACTATGGTATGTGGGGAATGGGATTCCCTAGCTATATATCCTATAATTTTCTAATATAAGGTGTGGGGAATGGAAATACCTAGTTGTATATAGGGAATTCATAGAGGCATACCTAAGATTTCCTACTATAAGATGTGGGGAATGTAATTTTCTAGTTATATATAGGGAAATTAGACAATTTCCTACATTCCACAAGTTTTCTTATATAGGAACTATTCAAAAGCTCCTTGTGAAAGTGGTACCATCATGCAACCATAAAGCAATGTACTTGACAATCATTTAAAGAGATATGAATCCAAGCTAATCTATCTTTAAACTTAATTCACTTGAGTAACAGTCAATGTGTCTAGTCTCAATCATCATGCATCTTGTCGTTGACTTCTGTTCTTCATAGCTTAACCTTGCTCAAGGATACGTGTTTCTCAACATGTTAGACATAGTGGTAGGTCATGAACTCTATTCCTTATTCAATTTGGATGGTTTTAGTGGATACAATCATGTGCAGATAGCAAAAGAAGACCAGTGCAAGATGACCTTCACAATAGAATGGGATACTATGCCTACAGGGTGATACCATTTGGGCCTTGCAACGCCCCTGCTACCTTCTAATGACTCATGATGGCCGCATTCCCAAATCACTTGCATGATTTCATTGAGGTATATCTAGATGATTTCTATGTTTTCACTTTGCTTTGTAAGCATTAGGGACACTTGGAGCATTGCTTTGTTTGATGCCAGGAGTATTGGATATCTTTCTACCCGGCAAATGCATCTTTGGAGTCTCCTTCTCAGGAGTTCTTTTGAGCCACATTGTCTCTCAACAAGGAATAACAACACAACCTACCAAAATTGAGAAGATTGTAGCTCTAACTGCACCAAGCAACCTAAAACAGTTAAGAGGATTTCTTGGTCATTTGGGCTATTATAGAAGCTCATTGTACATTTTGGAACAAATTCATTGATTTTTCCTTCCATCAATTGAGAGGTGAGGATTGAGGGACATTCTCATACTAGTGATTAGGTATGTTCATGTTTCCCTCTGCACACACGGGACAGACCTCTATTACCACAATACAGCACATCACTCTATTTTGTGCATCACATTATAAGGCTCTCTAGCTTTTCTTCTCGTACCTATGCCAGATGAGTTGGGATGCATTGATGCGCCATCAATTGTACACGCTGGCATACTCTCTTTGAGCTCCTAAATTCTATCAATTTCTTAATGGAGTGTAAGATATGGGTTTCCTTCAATTCTTCTCTGAGTGATGTAAGCTTTGGGGTGAGTGCCTAATCTCTCATTCCCGCATGAGCGACTGTTGAGCTGAGTGTTGTATTCTTTGTCCTCGAAATCAAGGAACTTCATCGATAATGATACCTCCTTGGATGTTGCTGTATGGTCCCGACCATGATCATAGTATGCTATGGTGAGCTATGGTACCTCCTGCCAGCAAATGGCTCCAACCTCGAGCACATCAATGACTATCCACCTCCACCATTTACCAAACGGGCCAAGTGTTTCTAACCCCACCTCTTGCATTTATATGTGTATGTCATATCTTAAGTGTGGGGATGTAAGGGTTCCATCTGTTGTTAAGAGTTAGGATCCTGCTCATTAGAAAAAATATTGAAAAAGTACAAAAAATTTGAGATCATGATTCGAAACTAAAATGCACATACAAATTTAGAAAAAACTCACAAAAAATTAAAAACTTCATGAAAAATCCTTGAAATTTTGAAAAGTAAATCAATTCTTTTAAATTTTTCTAAAAAAATTTAAACTTTTTCAAAAACAAATTCTAACCATTTTCTCTCTATTTGGTCACTCAAAATTACATATTAAAATATATGTTCTAAAAATAAAAAGAAAATAACAACAAAAAAAGAGATAAAAATAGTAATAATAAAGCAAAACTAAACCACTAAAATAGATACTAAAAATTGAAATAAAATTAAGTTAAATGAAATAAAAATAAAAATAAAATCCTCAAACTCACATTCAAATAAATTTTTAATTTAAAAACCCCAATAAAAAAACCAAGTAACCCCATGCATTCCGCCATCCTTTTGTTCTTCTTTACATTGGTCGCAGTTGTTGTTTATTTTATTATTGTCTAGGAGGCCAACTCTCTACTAGTTGACATGTTCTCTTACTCATGGATTTCCTATTACTATGGATTTTTGGATGTGGGATTTATGCTTCTTGCTATCGTGTAATCAGACCTTGCAAGGATCCACACACCACTAGGCTCTATTTCTTTTATAATTTGTAAATAAAATTAATCCAACCGTTGCATCCACCAAACTAAAATATACACTTAACCCTCGTAGTTGCAGGATCACATGACACAATAATCCACATAATTTTGTAAATTAACCCCCTATTCATAGTACATGCATACATATGCTACATATACATTAAATTGTAATTAAAAATGAATCCCACCATCACGTATATATGTGCTTTGCACCAAATGTCATGTAAATTATAATAACAAAGCACATTTATAGAGACCCATAGTCAAGTCAAGTGTGAATGGATTATGGGTTGCGAAATTCGAATCATCATGTATTAAGGGAAAATTTAATTGATGAATTGTAAACTAGTTTCTTATTCGATAAAAGGAATTCGCGTAGTTTCACTCATTTATATCATCGCACCATAGGTTGATGAAAACCATTTACGTAGATGGGGTTTTGTCAGGTGGTCTTATCAATCGTTGTCTATTCTGTTTATAATCACTAGTCTAGTATGAGTGTCTCTTGATCTGTTTGGTCTAGTCATTATCAGAGACGTGGTATGATTAAGATTATATTTGATTTGAGTGCTTAACTACGGGGTTTCAGGGTACATGCATATTTTCATATCAGGAAGCGTTCGACTACATGTGTGCATAGGTCATCATATCAAAAAAATTCCATAGGATATGGTCTACTTGGGAAAGTTTGGTCTAGTCATGTCTATCTTGTGGTTTTCTTCCTGATATTTATCTAGTAGTGGACTATGTGGGTTTGCAGGAACTCCCTCTTTTTCTTGTTTTTTTTGTGTATAGGTATTATCCCTTGTAGTCTGAATGGCATCTCCCTTCACCCCACCAATAGCGGTTCAATATATCCCACTACCGGTCCATGACCACTTCCTCCTTCTGTAAGCTGATTATATCTATCAAAAAAATGGCCTTTGTCAACTTGTTGCCCTAATTTTCCATTTGTGGATGTGAAACTTTGCTATTCCTTATTAGTGGCATCTTACAAGAAACATTCTAGCTTGGTATATGGCCATAATTTCTACTTATTTTCTACTAATATCATCGAGACATTGTTCTTACCCCTTTTTGCTTTCTTTGTGGCTAGTGGTCTTGGCCTTTTACAAAAGGAGACTTCCACTCCCTTAGTACTTAACAAAGTTATTAGCAGTTCAATGATGTTAGTGATCAATATCTCTTCTGTTGTATGGAAGTAATTGTGTCAATTCCTACAAGATCTCTTTAGGTTAGCGGCAGGCTTGCATCAAAGTGAATGTCCAAAGAATTATTCATTGTATTTGTCAAGATACTTGAAGGTATCAAGTTTAATTGTCAAGTTTAATTGGCTACTACTTCTTTTGGTTAAAATGGACCATCACTTCCAGTGTGTTAGGAAAAGTCAACATAGCAATGAGTCGAGTCTGAATGGATTATGGGTTGAGAAATTGGAATCATCATGTATTAAGGGAAATTTAAATTAATAAATTATAAACTAATTTCTTATTTGATTAAAGGAATTTGTGTAGTTTCACTCACTTATATCACCGCACAACCATAGATTGATGAAAACCATTTATGGAGATGGGATTTTGTCAGGTGGTCTTATCAACCCCTGTCTCTTTTGTTTATCATCACTAGTTCTATTATGAGTCTATCTTGATCTATTTAGTGTATTCATTGTTATGGATGTGGTATGATTAAGATTATATTTGATTTGATTGCTTAATTATGGGGTTTCAGGGTGCATGCATATTTGCATATCACGAAGCTTTCGACCGCAGGTGTGCATAGGTCGTCATATCAAAAATTTTCTGTAGGATATGGTCTACTTTGGAAAATTTGGTCCAATCATGTTTATCTTCTAGTTTTCTTCCTGATATTCATCTAGTAGTGGACTATGTGGGTTTGTAGGAACTCCCCTTTTTTCTTGGTTTTTGTGTGTATAGGTATTAACCCTTGTAGACTGAATGGCATCTCCCTTCACCCCACCAATAGCGGTTCAATATATCCCACTACTGGTCCATGACCACTTCCTCCTTCTGGAAGATGATTATATCTATCAGAAAAATGGCATTTGTCAACTTGTTGCCCTAATTTTCTGTCAGTGGATGTGAAACTTTGTTATTCCTTATTAGTGGCATCTTACAAGAAACATTCTAGCTTAGTATATGGCCATAATTTCTACTTATCTTCTGGTAATATCATCGAGACATTGTTCTTACCCCTTTTTTCCTTCCTTTGTGGCTAGTGGTCTTGCCCTTTTACAAAAGGAGACTTCCACTCCCTTAGTACTTAACAAAGTTATTAGTAGCTCAATGATGTCAGTGGCCCATATCTTTTCTGTTGTATGGAAGCAATTGTGTCAATTCCTACAAGATCTCTTTATGTCAGGGGCAAGCTTGCGTCAAAGTGCATTTTCAAAGAATTATTCATTTTATTTGTCAAGATGCTTGAAGGTATCAAGTTTAATTGGGTAGTGCTTCTTTTGGTAGCTAAAATGGACCAGCACTTCCAGCATGTCAGGAAAAGTCAACTTAGCAGCGTGTCATATGGAGCTCTTCTCTAGAAGGTTATTACTCTTGCACCTCCTCCAAGTGGACATGATCCTGCCTCTCTTCGAAAGCAACCTCTACCTCCTTTTTCCTCTCCTCCTCCAATGCAACCAAACATCAATTCTAAAGATGTGCCTCCTACTAGGTTCCCTAAAAAAAACGTTTTTGCACAAAGGGTCCTTCTAGTCCTCCTTCTGTTCTAGATCCTCCTTTATAGGAATCTACTCCTAATTTTTCTAGCAGCTCTCTTCCCTCCTTCTTTTCTTGTAGAAATATATTCGTAGCCCAAACAACTCAAGCTTCAAACCAACTATCATAGGAGTGTCTCTAATCTTTCAAACCCCATTGGAAATACATGGACACATAGCCCCAAGTAACTAATGGGAAGCAAGGATTCATTGAGAGAAAACTCTATGATAAGATTGTATTGACTAAATATAGTGTCCATTCATCATCAGGAACTAATTTGGAGGAGTGGACTTCAAATTAGAATCCTATTTTGATATTTTTCCTAGGTCAGATAACCAAAAGATTTACTTTGCTACACTTCACCTGGAGGGCTTTACTCATTCATGGTGGAGTCGTATAAACAAGGAAAATTAGTAACTTGATAGTTGGGAGGAATTCAAAGCTAAGATGGCTTAAGTATTTGTCTCTCCCATTAAGAAAGAAAAGTTGGCTAAGAGATGTTTTTTTGTTAGACTTTGATAGATAGCTTGAGTATTATTATTAGCAAATATCTTGGTGCAGAGGACATGCTTGGCATCCTCCTTTGGAAGATGGTGTCATGGATCTATACCATTGACGGAGTGTTTTTCATAAATGTAGGTTTATCTATAAAAGACATGATGGAGTCATGGATTTTTCAAGCTAGAGTTGATTATTGAAGATGGTTATTTTAGAGATTTTATTCTCTTTTTTCAAGGTTGCAATGATGCTCCTTGATTAAGTGTGGGGATATGTTGAGGGCTGAAGTGACTTGTTTTTTGAGCTAATTTTTGCTATTTTTATAAGGTGCATGGTTGATTTTGAGGGTTTATTAATTGTTTTTTGATAGTTTGGAACTGTTTTGGAATGGATTGAGTAGGTTTAATAAGCTCATTATAGGTTTTGATTGAGATATAATGTGTTGATTGATTTTGTAGTGTGTCTTCTATTTTTATTTGTTTTCTTTTTATTGAGAGATTATGATTATAGATGAATGGTTTGAGGAGTGATTGAGAGTGAGGTGGATGGTTTTTAATGGTTTGAATTGGTTTCAGTTTGAGCTATATGGTTTTTATGCCTTCTGTATACCTTCTGTGCTTCTGTGAAGGGTTCTATAGAGCTTCTATAAATCTTCTATTTTATATTATATGCTTCTGTAGAGGTTCTGATGGATGAATGTTTAGCAAGGGGATATTTCATAATCTTGGAAAGAGATAAATGGAATCTATTTGAAACTCGAAGAAGTAGAAAAAGTAGTTGATGAAGACTTGAAGTAAAGACTCAAGTGAAGTGATAGTAGTGAGCTTCCAAAGATCACTATAATGTCTGCTGGTCCTTTATATCAAGCATAACACTTGGGAGGGGTATCCAAGACCAAGAGAAAATTATTTAGTCTTTTTTTTGGGACCAAAAATGGGCCACACTAGCTCTCTAGCACTAGCCGAACCTCTAAGACACACAAGACACCCCACACGGCCTCATGACCAGGAGCGTCTAAGGGACATGCTACACTAAACTCTAATATCGATCTTGCATTTGTAATATTAAAAAGTCCAACGTTTTCCCTCCCCTACTCCTCAGAGGGAGATCCCATACACATTGGTATAATCTACCACGTATCACATACATAGGAGGCAACCTCTCGACTGAGCACCTTGGCCTCACTATAGCTCTCCTACATCTCGGGGATTGGCCCCTTTATGCACTACTCCAATATAAAGAACAAGCATACAATCTCAACTCTTTTGTAAATCAAACCATCCAAGAGTTAATATTTCCTCACTAAAATTATCCCAAGGAACCGCTTGTCTATCCTATAGCCTAGGAATCCTCACACACTCCATGTTGGTAATTTATTTAGCAATCAAGTGTTATGCATCCAGGTTTTGTACCATGTGGCATGAAAAATGCAAAAGTGTATGACCATTGTGTGGAAGCATTTTATGATTAAAAATCAGCCTCCTGGTTTGCAAAGACAAATTTTTAATGATTTCTGATCTACTCGTTGTTGTTGCATTGCGCCAGAGACTAGCATTAAGTTTCCTTGTGCTACTAGTCTCCTTAAACTTAATTTTTTATCGGCCTATATGCTATGCATAAACCAAATGAATCAGAATTTAATGTATTTCCAGCAACTAAACACACTCACAAATACTCTCTCAGCCTAAGCGTTTAGGTTTTGCCATGTTGCATAGGTGTAGGGTTCACTTTTATGTCATTTTTTCGTATGGAAAGCGATAAAAACACACTAAAACATACAAAAAAGGATCCGCTAAGGCTTAATCCCTATGATTCAACCTTGCTAAACATCCAGAAATATTAATCATATTCTTTACTAATTATTTATCAAAAAAAACCTATTTTTTCATTTTTCTCTATTTATTTCTTCAAAAAATATGAAAAATAAAAATTATGGGATCTTATTGATCAAAGGCAGTCAACCCCATTTTTATATTCATTTTTCAATCCATGGGAACTCAAAATACTCAATAAAACCCCCAATTTCCATGATTTCTTCAAAAACCGCACTTTGCAGGTTTTACGTGTTTTGAGAAAAAATGACTATATAATCAAAGTTTCTGGTTTTTTCTTTCATTTTAGAGATAACTCAGCATATGCAACCACGATCAATCATCATCAATCATTTCCTTCAATTATCTTTTATCAAATGAAGAAAAATAACACTTACTCTTAGAAACCCACGTGTTCAAGGCGTATACCTGAGATTGAAGGCCGTTGACGCTTCCCTCTTGCCGTTGAGGCACTCTCTAGCCTTGATCCATGCCCTTTACCACTCCATCAACATCGTTTGCTTCAAAATGGTCATCCCCCCATCCCCTTCTCTCTTTCATTGATGCATATGAACACCCGCTAAGAGGAGAGAAGAGAGAGGAGAGAAAGACCAGAAAAAAAAAGATTTTTAAATCCTCCATTAAAACAGGTAAGCTTCTTGCCATCTCGTTCCTCTCTCTATCCTGATCGAGGATCTCCGTCTCTCTCTCCAAACGAATGTGTATCGAAGAGGTACCAAGCAATTTTGAGGAGGCGCAAAAAAATTTGCCCCCCCCCCCCCCCATGTTCGAGAGTTTTTCCATTAGTTTTAAGGCTTTTATTAAGCCTAAGGTTAAAACGTTAAAATAACTGGTTCCATTTCTTTATGTTCACACTGTCCCGCAAATGGATATTTCAATTTTGGATGGGCAAACAAACTCGGATTCGAGATCCGTCTGGACAAGCGACTTTGCAGCATCAAAATCTATAAACCTGGTGATTGTCATGCACTTTTCGGCTCCTAAATCTAGTAGCTGCTTTATAATGCCAAACCTTTTGGGCATTAAATGGGGGGTCAAACGATCTCCGATCGACGAATGGAGACTTGCGTTGGATTCTTGACGTCAAAATGCATATAGGAAAACTCCAACTCTTAGCCATCCACCACCGTTTGATTTTTCATGAGAATTGGCTCTTTGACATGTCCCAGCCATGTTTCCGCTTCAAAACTGGCCTTTTAGATCGGCTCAAAATTGCTTCTAAACTCCAACTCTCATTGGCGACACGGGATAGGGTGACTCAGTCCGTCGAATCCCATGAACAAATCTGCACAACCATAAGCACAAAGAGCATCAGATTGATACAAGAAAAATACACAACAAAACACATCACAACTCTCACCCTACCCCCTATCAAAACCAAGGCATGAAATCCATGAGGATTAGGCCTAGCATAATCCCACAGAAAGCTCAAAGCTAGTCACTAACCGACTGCTCCAACATGGCCAAGCTAAAAAGAACTATTAGAGAGGTCATCCTAAGTGGTGGTCTGAACTACCTACCTAACTAAGGATAACTCAACCAAGAGCTCCTACTAGGCAAGGACTCCTATAGCTTGATAAAATTTTTAAATCTTTTAGCACATTTTTCTTTTAGGCCTTTAATGTTTTTTTTCATACTTAGGCGTATAAAAAGGAGGGAGCTAAGCATAGTGACCCAAGGAGAATAGGGCATCGGTCTCAGGTCATGTCTCAATATCCAAGATCCTACCAAGCCCTCGCAAGGAAACACTTAATCATTTTTCATGTTCATCTTTCGCTCACTTTTATTTTCACTCCAACCTTCTCTTATTTTTATTTCTTTAGCTAGATGCCACTCCTAGGAACACAAGGCATCAACCCCGGGTCCTTGACTCATCCCCAGGAACATACCAGGCCTTTGCAAGGCGGTGCACAATTGCTCAAGGACTTTTCCTTCTTTCCTTTTCTATTTTTATAGGGTTTAGAACCCCTTTTTACACACCTCTGTATATTTTTATTCTTTCAATATGGAGTATTTTTCTTCTTTGCATATAATTTTTCTAGCAAGCTTTTCTACCTACCTCACAACCTAACAAAAACTCCTAGAATGGCCTCCTAGCAGGTCAGTAGAATAGGGTCCCTAGGATTTCCTTCTAAAACAGGTCTTTCAATGCTTGACAATGCCTTTGCAAGAGACAACAACCGCTCAGACCTCGCACACACATACCCAACCTAAACCTGGGACTTCATGCCTTGATTGTCAGTCCCTAACAAAAGAAATCCCTCACAAGTACACATACATATGCAGCATAAAAATAAAGTACTCGTAAAGGAAAGATATCACATGTGGATTGGGCCACGAGAAGCTCCAGTGCAACAAAGGCTTCCCCCAGGCACGTCATCCAACCTATGTGATGCAAACACTAAAACAGAAAACCATTAAACATACCTACACCAAACAGACATATGGCCCTCCAGGCCTAAAAGAAGTAGAAAATTTTAATCAACCAAATACATGGTTTTCTTGGCTTATACATTACATCATACTAACTAGAATACTATGGATGACATAAAAGATGAGGACTAGCTTCATGCTACTCATGTGAGTTATGATCTAGGCCCTTTGTAGATCCACTAGCCCAAGCCTTTCTACTGATATCTCAGTAATAATGGCTATCTCTTCTTGGGTACTATGAGCTAAATGAATGACATCATTAGGTTGATATATCTCATCTTCTTGGTCGTCATTCATATGGATCACTTGTCCCAACTTTCCAGTCACTCCTCTTATAGGGAGAATCATGGATTTATGATCATTCAACTCTTCTCTAATTGGACCATTATATATGTCAATGATATGATGCAAACTAGATAGAGCTTCAAGCCTAGATCCATCACATAGATGCATCTCAAGGTGGTCCTTATTGTCAGATGTAGCATTATGGCCTTTAGTCACATCCTCTTGGAAATCCATCAAAGCATGTCCACATGGAATTCCTGGCCCTTCATCTGACACACCAACCATACATTTAGAAATGTTGGGTCTCCAAACCCATCTCATATTCCTTTTTATATTCTTATACTGTCTCATTTTGTTCTAATGGACTCAAAGTGGACTTATTGCTATAGCCAAATAGCCTCACATCCTCAAGACTAATATCGAGTACAGGTGGACCTTTAGCATCATGTATCTTCTTCATATGAGATGTATTTACTTGCCTTTGTCCACATTGCAACTTTTTATTTATAAGAACCATGCTTTAACTAATAGGAATAGCATCTACTCGAAAGCATGATTCATCCATAAATTGGACAGGTCTCTCAAGAGCCTTACTAGGAGCACCACTAGAACCACTGATGGGACACTCATCCACACTCATAGGCCCAATGGTTCTATAAATTTTGCCAACGCAACTACCTCTCGTGCAAGTGCTGCAAACCTTGATGGGGCTTACTTGGCTTGGAATCTTTTTATCTCGAAGAGGCATCTTATCACTACTCATAGGATTGCCATTTTTTTATTGGAGATATTGGCTACCAAGATCCCCTGCCTAGGTTGTCTTGGTATTAGCAAATGAATCTTCTCCTTGTAGAAAAGGCTGGATATTTGGATGCACTTGCAATGAAAGGGGGAAACTCCAAAAGTTTTCCCAACATCTTTGGATATATTGCTCATGGTCAATTGCGTGCATCTTGGCCTCACTTAATGACTTAGGATCTCACATCCTCACTTGGATTCGCGTATTAATCTCCAAGCTGCTCATAAAGAGCTCATATAGCACATCACCTGGCAACGTAGTAGCCCTTCTTGGTCAAAATCCTAAGAATATCGTCAAAGGCTCTAGCATATTCTTTAGCAAAAGGATATGACTCTTGTCTAAACTTCATAAGCTGTCCTAAAACATGGATCATAGGCACCTTCTTTTCATATTCATCTAAAAATTTATCACATAGCTCATCGAATGATTTAATCGACCCTCTTGGGAGGCTCCAGTACCATTTCTAGCCTCTCCCTTTAGGGTGCTAGAGAACACAAGCATTCAATGTGCATCATCAAACCCATTTTCAAGGCACATTAGGCCATATTCCTTTAAGTGCAACATTGCTTCCTCATTTACGAGCCCATGAAACACTAGAAGATCCCTATAAGGAGGAGGGCATTAAGTCCTCTTTCTTGGGATTAGCACTGGGTCACTAAAATATTCATACTCATCATGACCTAGTTCCAGTATCTTAGGGTTTCTCACCTCTTCTGTTTCCACCTCTATTGGTGTAGGAAGGTTAATATTATCCTTAACGTCCCTTTTTTCCAACTCATAAAGTGGTCTAGGGAGGCCTATAGCTCTTAGCATGTCATTCTGATCCTTTCTTAGAGCATCTTCCATATCTTGCCTTTTCCTAGGCAGTTCCATGATGGCTTTATCCAGAAGCTTTTGCCCCTCATCAAAATCAAACTTATTCTTAGCACTTAGGACTTGGGGACCATGCATTTTAAGCAACGGTTTTCCCTTTACAGCTAGGGCTTCTAACATCCTTGTGATACCTAAAATTGTGGCATGATGCCCCACCACATGGGATGTTTCAGCCATAGCTTTACTCCATTGTATGTTGGGTTTTTTCCATGGCACTACGGTTTTAGCATAATCACTTGTTGATGCCATGACCGCCATATCTTCCAACATACGCATTCCATGCCCTCTAGGTTGATGGATGGCTATGCATGATTTCTCTTGGGTAGATACCACACCGAGGCGTACCTTGGCCCATGCCATCACATTAGAGGGTGGGGTAACCTCTAACTGGTTTTTCTTCTGATCATCTAAATTATCTTCTGTAGAGGACTCATGCTCTACATAACTAACTAAGTCCATCAGTAAGTTTTGTAAAGGGAAAGCCAAGGTTTTCCATCCTTGAAGGAACCCCATTTTATGGGCAGCTTAGTACACTCCTAATGGAAATCATAAACTTAGGTCCTTTTACAACCTAGATTCGGAAACCACCACTTATAGGCAGCTCCCGAAAAATGCACCACCTATCCAGACCAAAAACGGGCCCGACAATCTAGCACTAGCCGGACCTCTAAGACACACAAGACACCCCACACCGCCTCGCAACCAGGAGCGTCTAAGGGACATGCTGCACTAAACTCTAATATCGATCTTGCATTTGTAATAGGACACTGTCCAACATTTTCCCTCCCCCACTCCTCATAGAAGGAGATCCCATACACATTGGTATAATCTACCACGTATCACATACATAGGAGGCAACTTCTTGGTTGAGTACCATGCCCTCACTACAGCTCTCCTACATCTCGGGGATTGGCCACTTGATGCACTACTCCAACATAAAGAACAAACATGCAAGCTCTACTCTTTTGTAAATCAAACGATCCAAAAGTTAATATTTCCTCACTAAACTTACCCCAAGGAACTGCCTATAGCCTAGGAATCCTCACACACTCCACGTTGATTATTTATTTAGCAATCAAGTGCTATGTGTCTAGGTTTTGTACCATGTGATATGCAAAACGCAAAAGTGTATGAACATTGTGCAAAAAGTATTTTATGATTAAAAATCAGCCTCATGGTGTGCAAAGACAAATTTTTAATGATTTCTAATCTACTCGTTGTTGCTGCATTGCCAGAGACTAGCATCGAGTTTCCTCATGCTACTAGTCTCCTTAAACTTACATTTTTATTGGCCTATATGCTGTGCATAAACCAAATGAATCAGAATTTAATGTATTTCTAGCAACTAAACACACTCACAAATACGTTGTCCCCCTAACCGTTTAAGTTTTGCCACATTGCATAGGTGTAGGGTTCACTTTTATGTCATTTTTTCATATGGAAAGTGATAAAAACGCATTGAAACATACCAAAAAGGATGATCTAAGGCTTAATCCCCATGTCTCAACCTTGCTAAATATCCACAAACATTAATCATATTTTTTCCTAATTATTTATCGTAAAAAACCTATTTTTTTATTTTTCTCTATTTATTTCCATTTATTTCTTCAAAAATTATGAAAAATAAAAATTATGGGCTCTTACTAATCAAAGGCACTGAGTCCCATTTTTTAATTAATTTTTCACTCCATGGGAACTCAAAACACTCACTAAAACCCCCAATTTTCATGATTTCTTCAAAAACTACACTTTGCAGGTTTTACGTGTTTTGAGAAAAAATGACTATATCATCAAAACTTCTGGTTTTTTCTTTCATTTCAAAGATAACTCAGCATATGCAACTAGGATCAATCATCATCAATCATTTCTTTCAATTATCTTTCATCAAACGAAGAAAAATAACACTTACTCATAGAAACCCGCCTATCTCGAGATTGAGAGGCCACTGATGCTTCCCTCTTGCCATTGACGTGCTCTCTAGCCCCGATCTAGGTCCTCTACCACTCCATCAACATTGTTTTCTTCAAAATCGTCATCACCCCCCACCCCCTTTGCTCTTTCATTGATGCATATGAACAACCGCTAAGAGGAGAGATAAAGACTAGAAAATAAAAATTTTAAATCCTCCATTAAAACAAGCAAACTTACAGCCACCTCATTCCTCTCTCTGTCATCCTGATTGAGGATCTCCCTCTCTCTCGCCAAACGAATGTGTATTGGACATGCATTGAGCAATTTAGAGGAGGCACAAGAAAATTTGCACGCCCCTCCTTCGGTTTGACAATTTTTCCATTAGTTTCAAGGGTTTTATGAAGCCTAAGGTTAAAACTTTAAAATAATTGGTTCGGTTTTTTTGTATTCACATTGTCCCACAAGTGGATATTTCGATTTTGGATGGGCAAATGGACCTGAATTCGAGATCCGTCTGGACAGGCCACTTTGCAGCATCGAAATCTATAAACTTGGCATTTGTCATGCACTTTTTGGCTCCTAAATCTAGTAGATGCTTTATAATGCCAAACCTTGCTGGATTAAATGGGGAGTCAACAAGCGACCTTCGATCGACGAACCGAGACTTGCATTGGATTCTTGGCGTCAAAATGCATCTAGGAAAACTCTAGCTCAACCATTTGCCACCGTTTGATTTTTCAGGAAAATTGTCTCTTTGACATGTCCTAGCCATGTTTCCGCTTCAAAACCAACCCGAACCTCTTCCAGATCAGCTCAAAATAACTCCTAAACTCCAGCTCTCAATTTTTCTATGTTATTCTAATGTACTATTGAGAAAGAGTATATGTGAGAGAGATAGTGTATGAGAGACAACAAATTTCAATGAAAAAATATTGTATCTACATGAGAAGATTGAGAGAAAGACTTTATATATGATGAAATATGTATACTATGTGATGAATTCTATTAAAATTTGATCATTCATTTGTATTCTTTTGGTTCTTTGATGGCTTTTAGAAAGAATATGAAGAATATGTTGAAGATTTGTTGTGGTAAATACGTGGAAGATTCACTATATGATACTACATGAAGATTGGTTATTCTTGGTGTTAATTTTCTTCTTGTGGTTTATTAAAGTATTAATAACATGGTTGTTAGTGTGACAAGATAGTTTTTCTTACAGTAGTTTCCCCATTTTCTTGATGTTTCTCTTGAGGCTACATCTCACCTAGATGTAGTTAGGAGGATTATGTGATAGAAAGAGAACCTAGGCTAAAATGATTGGTCATGTAAGAAAGGGATGGGTGCCCAAAGTGAAAACCGAAATGGAGGGAGTTCGTGAAGTCAATCAGATGAGAAGTCCAGAGCTCAATATTTCTCTCCATTATTCTTCTCTATTTCTCCAACAGTCCGCACCAAAAAAATGGTATCCTAAAAAAATAGATACCCCAAACTTAAGGACACTTTACATACGATTGTACTTTAGATACATACAACCATAGGATATGACATATTTATCAACACTCCCCCTCAAGCTCAGAATGAGCTTGCATACATAAGACTCCAAGTGCACTCCTGAAGTACTCAAACTTATCTTTACTTAATGCTTTGGTAAAGATATCAGCAACTTGGTCATTTGTTTTCACATGGACCAAGTCAATCTCTCCATCAATGACTTTTTCTCTAATGAAATGATAGTGCACTTCTATGTGTTTTGTCCTTGCATGGTAGACTGGGTTCTTTGCCAACATAATGCTGCTAACATTGTCACAATACATAATGACTCCACCATCAATCTCTATACCGATGTCATATAAGATCAATCTCAGCCATGTCTGCTCACATGCTGCCAATGCAATGCCTCTATACTCTGCTTCACTGCTTGATAGAGCAACTGTAGGTTGCTTCTTACTGCTCCAACTTACCATGGCTGATCCAAATGAGAATGCATAGCCACTAGTAGATCTTCTATCCATAGAGCTACCTGCCCAGTCTGCATCTGAGTATCCAACCAATGTAGGCTTGACTCCTTTTTCATAAAACAAGCCAAATCCAGTTGTATTCTTCACATATCTAAGAACTCTTCTCACTACATCCAAATGTGATTTGCATGGTTTCTACATAAATTGACTTATCAATCCAACAGCATAACTCAAGTCTGGTCTTGTAATGGTCAATTAGATAAGACTACCAACCATCTTTCTGAACATATTGACATCCTCAAAATAAGATCCATCATCCATCAACTTAACATTTTGATCCAATGGTGTATCAACCAATTTGCATCTTGTCATGCCATATTTTTCCAACATCTCCAATGCATATTGCCTTTGTATCAGCCATATACCATGAGGTGTGTCAATAACCTCAATACCCAAGAAGTATCTCAACAAACCAAGGTCCTTTATATCAAACTCTTTATGTAACCCATGCTTGACTTCAGCAATCTCCTTCTCAAGTGTACCTGTAATAATGAGATCATCGACATAGATGACCACAACAATCATACCATCTTCTATATGCCTCACATAAAGTGAATAATCAGCTTTGCTATGCTGAAATCCCATATTGCATAAGAATTTGTTGATCCTATCACACCATGCTCTTGGTGCTTGCTTCAGTCCATATAAAACCTTCTTCAACTTGCATACATAATCTGGGTATTTTGGATCCACATAGCCCTCTGGTTGATCCATGTACACTTCCTCTTCTAAGTTGTCATTCAAAAATGCATTTTTCACATCCATTTGATAAAGCTTCCAACCATAGATAGAAGCCAAAGCAATTACCCATCTCACTGTCGTCATTTTAGCTATTGGACTGAATGTTTCTTCATAGTCCAAACCATAAGTTTGTGCATATCCTTTTGCAACTAGCCTTGCTTTATACCTTTCAAGAGAACCATCCGCGTACATTTGACCTTATAAACCCATTTACATCCAATGGACTTCTTGCCATAAGGTAGTTTCACCAAATCCCAAGTCTTTTTTTTGCAGTGCATCCATCTCTTCATCCATTGCTTGTCTCCACTCTTTGCTCTCTACTGCTTCTTCAAAGCAAGTAGGCTCCACATGTTGTACATAAGAAACCAAGTATGCATAACGCATCTTCATGAACCCATTATAATTCAATCTATCAACTGGATACCTTACCCTTTCTGACCTTCTCAATTGATGTGCACTACCGTGTGTCTCATCTGATCTAGCATGTGGTGGCACATACTTTCTTGCACTTCTAATGCCAGGTGTTTTAACATGCGGAATGCCATACTCATCATCTATAGATTCATCTTCTAAACTTTCAATCATTGGTCTCTTACCTTTTGCAACTTTTGCACTCCTTTGTGCATTTCTCAATCTACCACTCCATGGATTGTAGCTGCCCCACTGCTTTCCACATTCTCTTGAGGTCCTGAAGCATCTTCCACATGCTGATTTTCAGCCTTGTTGTTTGCTGAAATTTTCCTTCCATAGCCATCATCATCATTGCTTTCATAGGAATCAACATTCACTGCAATTTTGGGCTTGTACCATGATTCATATTCACTGAATCTAACATCCCTGCTTATGTATACTTCCTTACTCACTGGATCATAGCATTTGTATCCCTTCTTCTCATCAGGATATCCAAGGAAAATGCATTTTGCAGCCTTAGGTTCCATCTTCTTTCTCAAATCATCCGGAACATGAACATGACAAACACATCCAAAGACTCTAAGGTATGCAACAGTGGGTGTCCTGCCATACATTCTCTCATATGGTGACATATTATGAGTCAAGGCTGTAGGTGTTCTATTCATAATGTGAACTACAGTATGCACTGCTTCTGCCCAATATGACAATGGCATGTTCATTTGGTTCATCATTTCCCTTGCAACCTCTGCAATAATCCGATTCTTCCTTTCAGCCATACCATTTTGTTGAGGTGTGTATCTGCATGTCAATTGCCTTTTGACACCATGACCTCTCAAGAAGTCACAAAACTCATATGACATGTACTCTCCACCATTATCTGACCTCAAACATTTTATGTAGCATCCAAATTGCTTTTCAACCATAGATTTAAATTCCAAGAACTTTTCAAATGCTTCACTTTTATGCTGCATAAAGTATACCCAAGTCATTCTACTAAAATCATCAATGAAAGTGATACAGAATCTACATTTTCCATAAATGGAAACATTTTGACATGGGCCCCAAATATCTGAGTGTATTATTTCAAAAGGATAGCTGCTTATTCTCCCCCTCTTTGGAAATGGCAATCTAGACTGCTTGCCAAATTGACAAGCCTCACATACATAATCAAAATTCACATATCCAAAATGCTGTAGACCACAGACTATCTATTTTGATTGCATTTGCTTCAATCTTTGCAAATTAACATGACCAATCCATCTATGCCATAATTCCACATCCTTATCTTGCCCATGTCCTCTCTCAACATACATAGAGTTTTGAATCACTGGAGTACCTGCATCCAAAGCAAACAATCTCCCTTCCTTTCTACCATGAGCAATCACCCTGCCAGTTCTCCCATTATGGAACTCTTCAATGAAACACCCAAACTTATTGAATCTCACCTGCAATCCTTGATCTTTCATTTGACCAACTGATGCTAAATTCTTAGTTATTGTGGGCACATAAAGTACATCACCAAGCTTGTTCTCAATCCCATCTTTAGTAACAAGTGGCACACTACCAATATGAGTAATTTTGTGTAAAGTATCATCACCAGTGGCAACATATTCATCATTCTGCATTTTCTCCTTACTATCAAACCACTCAACATGATGAGTCATGTGATTTGTAGCTCCAGAATCCAAAAACCAGTCATTCTCACGAAGAGGGTGAGTCATGCTCCCAAGCACATGCTCCATAGCAAATACGTGACCTCTAGGCAATCCACCTCTAGGTCCATAAGTGCCTGCATAGTGGCCATAGTGGGTCCTTCCACGACCCCTAGACATGGCATTCTATTTCTGATAACAATCCCTCTCAAAGTGACCAAACTGCCCATAATAATGACAAGTGCTATCTCTTTGTGAAGAAGGACTAGACCGTCCTCTACCTCTAGGAAAAGATCTCCCCCTGCCTCTATGCATGAAGTCACCACGACCAAAGTTACCTCTTCCACAAGCAAAACCATAATTACTATGACCAAGTGAAGATCCTCTAGCTCTAGATGAGCTGCCATGACCTCTCTGGTGATAGAAAACACTATCTCCACCTGCATTTTTGTCACTGCTAGATGCATTCAATTGCAACTTGATTTCTTATGCAAGTAGCAATCCAATAAGCTCCTCAAATTTAGGCATAGAGCCTCCTCTAATGGAAATAGAGGTATCCAAAGATTTGAAAGCTGGTCCAAGTCCATTTAGTGTCACTGACACTAAATCATCATCATCAACAAGTGCATTAATGGATGCAAGGTATTTTGCAATTTGCTTGATTTCTGCCACATAGTCACCGATACTGCGATTGCCTCTCCATGCACCATGTAATCTCTACTTGAATTGTATCTTACGAGCCTCTATACATGTTCCATACATTTTTTCTATGATTTCCCATGCCTCCTTACAAGTACTTGCCTTTTTTATATGAGGAATCAATGTTTCTGAAATACATATGGAGATCCAATGCAAAACCTTCATGTTCTTCCCTGTCCAATCCTTGTACGCTTTCTTTTGCTCTTCAGTTGGATGTTCAAGAACTTCTGGACATTCATCATCACCTATTATGAGGTCCCATAGACCTCTACCCATCAAAAAATTCTCCATCCTGTAAGACCAAACACTATAGTTGTCTTTGGTCAATTTGTCTCCCACGATTTGAGTGATCTGTGCCGTGTTAGACATTATGACTGCTGCAAATTCAGAAGAAAACAACAATACAACTTATCCAGAAATGGTATTCAGCAGTATGCCCCAATGACTAAATCCTGTGATGGAAGTGCATCACACACTTCTCACACTTTTGCAAGCACAACACATGTAGTATACATGCTCACACATGTAGCACCTAGCACATCAGATGCTGTCCATTGTACTGAATTGTACCCCTGCAATAACCACTCAACTTAGAGCAGCATGCTAGTAAAACCGAATTCCAAAGCAGTTGTTCCACTGCATTCCACAGGAACTCCAGCTTCCAATATTTCAATCATCTTTGATAAGGTTGCTAGGCTCGCTAAAGACATACTTTGGCAGGTCATATTTAGCACCTCTTTCATCATAACATGTTGACAAATCCTCTGACATGACAATGATGCCTGCATTGTCTACAATAGCTTGTGCAAGGCTCAATTTTGCTTTTGCTACAGCATGGAAAGCATCCCAAATTTATTTCTTCCCTCCATAGTGAGGAGCAATGTCCCAAAACTCATCCTGCATTTGCATCAATTGTGTTCAAGTGATTGGCTCAGTATGCTTCCAGGGCTTTGACTTTCTTTTAGCTTTTTTCCATGACGCGCAAATTTGGCGGGAGGTCGCGTGGCTGGTCCTTTCTCTGTCACATGCCGAGCTATGAAATGGTGAAGCGTATTCAGCAACAATCTAATCTCTTGCTCAACCTGTGGAAAAGGTTTGTGGTGCGTGCAAGAATTTACTTCTTGCTCTCAATCTGCAGAAGCTTTTGAGAGGAAGGCAGATGAGAAACAATTCCGCTCATAATGTTATTAATCTATTCTCTGACCTTTTTGTGGGGGCCTCCACCTCCTGCTTTTCTTCTTCAACTTCTTCTTCTTCTTCCTTTCTTTCTTTATGGCTTCTCGTCTATTATTGCTGGAGATCAATCCACAATGGAGTAAAACGTTAACCACAATTCCCCCTGTTTAACTGAGGAGGCAGTCTTATGGAGTATGCGAAGAAGGCAGCTGCTGCTAAGGACAAGGCCCCATTTACCAGGCTTTTCTTGGACGGTAACTTCCTCATGGGGTCCCTGCCTCTGCCCTTCCTTGCCGCTGCCCACCTCTCTGGCAATCTCCTTCTTCACAGAGTATGCGGAAGCAAAATCGTTACCAAATCGGCCAGGAGGTCATTGGCAAAGGGAGCTATGGCCTGGTGTGCTCAATGTGTGCTCAGCCATTGACACATATACAGGATAGAAGGTAGCAATCAAAAAGATCAATGACATATTCGATCATGGTATCAGTCCTGACTCGAAGGAAAATAGCTGAACTCTGGTATTCCTATTATTCAGCAGCTCTTGGAATAGAATGGAGAGAACATGTCATTCGACACCTACGGTATCCACGAGCATTGGTGCTTGTATGTCTCCGATGAAGCATGCCTTAAAGCAGCAGTATCAGTTGCTTAGCTTCTCTTAAATCTGATGTCTACAACTTCACCTTTAGGTGCATACACAGAGCTGGATGCTTTAACACTGTCAACAATGCACATTGTCTCTCCCGGTTGATACTTTGCGCCCACCTCAGGAAGCTCAACATAGACAACATCACCTAACTCTTCCACAGCAAGGAAGTCAATCCAATTGTTCCTTGGTCACCTATAGAGCTGCTGCTCTGATACCAAATGAAAACCAAAATGGAGGGAGTTCGTGAAGTCAATCAGATGAGAAGTCCAGAGCTCAATATTGCTCTCCATTATTCTTCTCTATTTCTCCAACAGTCCACACCAAAAAAATGGTATCCTCAAAAGATAGATACCCCAAACTTAAGGACACTTTACATACGATTGTACTTTGGATACATACAACCATAGGATATGACATATTTATCAACACAAAGAGTAGGGTATGTATAAAAAGGCAAAAAGAAAATAAAGAAGCTCATTCTTGTACGTGGCCAAAACTAGCTCTCTTCTATTGAGATGGCAAGCTCAACACGTGTGGACATTGATGATGGACCACCTACCTAGATGAGTCCGCACGTCTAGACTTAGCACATTGGTGGTCATTATGACACTTACATGGCCACTAACTTATCACTTATTATATTTAGTTTGTTACACCTACCTACAGTTGGCAAAGATATAACGCCACTCGATTAGTGTAGTTTGTTATGCACTGTTTGACTTAGAAGGCCACTTTGCTTTATGTTGTATATTATCTACACTTTGTGTACAATGCATAGTGTGTGGAAGAAGAAGAAAAAACCTGCAAGAAAATTTTTTTTCCTCCATCTCTCTTCGTGTGTTCTTAAGTGAGTTTCCTCTTGTGTATACAGTGTGTGTTTGGCACAGCAGCTCAAGCAAAGTCCCCACCATGCGATTCTTGACATGGTATTAGAGTTGCGCCACTAAGAGAGGCTGATTTTGAAGACTGAAGTGAAGGAGAAGAAGCAAGGTTCAAGCAAGCAAGCAAAAGAGTAAGAAGTGTTGAGATATCGAGCTCCACTCGTGATACGCCAGGGTGACCATTGTGTATTTATGTCACCGACTTGTCAGTTGCAGACGCGGTTGGTACACCGCCCATGAATAATAGCTACATGATAGCTATCCTTATCTACTCTAGTTCGTGGCTCAGTTAGTATGCCACCTTAGTTAGTTGAGTTTGGTTTGAGACCCATATATAGGGTTCTTCTATTTCTTTGTACTTGAGTTCTTTGGCTTACACAACTAAGAAATGAAAACTGTTTTCAGCCTCCACCCTTGTGTGTATTCCCCCATTGTGCAGGCAAGAAAGCTTCAAGCGAGACTCCTTCCTTCTCTCCCACAATCTTGACATGGTATCAGAGCCTTGTTCGTGGTAAGGAGCTCAAGAAAGCAAGCCAAGCTCGCGGTGTTCTGGTAAGAGGAGCAGTGTTGCTTTCATTTTCTATTTTGGGAGCAGATCTCTGTAGGTAGCACAGCCGGAAATTGCAAGAGTGCATTGTCTCAGGTTGAGACGCCCTTCGCGGAAATTGCAAGAGTGCATTGTCTCAGATTGAGACGCCCTCAGCGACCTTGTTTTTTTTATTTGAGGCCATTTCGGGGCCTGTTTTGGAGGCGGAAGTTTTCTGCACGCACTCAGGAAAAAGCCCTGTTTTATGCAGTGCGACCACTGTTCTACAGGTTGGTGAACAGTTACCACATAAATTGCATCGTATGCTTGTGTGCAGAGACATTGGGAGTTACAGAATCATCCTTGGTTCCTGGTTATGCAAAACCGTCACTAGGAAGTGACTATGTGGTCAAATACCACTTTCGCCAGTTTTGCAGATTTTCCCTTGTAAGGGTGAAGCTGTGTTTTTTGCAGTGACAGAATTTTTTGCAGTATTCTGTAATGGCGTCTAATTCTCTTTCACAGATTGTCACTGAAAAGCTTGACAAGAACAACTTCCAAGCATGGAAGTTTAGAATGACAAATTTCCTTATGGGAAAAGGATATTGGGAATTTGTTGCAGGAAATGAAAAAGAGCTAGTTCTTCCTGATGTCCCCAATCAACAGCAAATGCAGGCATTTAAAGCATGGCATGAGAGAGCCAGGAAAGTTATGTACTGGCTGTCTATCAGCATTTCAAACTCTATGATTGTGCATATTCAAGATGCAAGTACGCCAAAGGAGGCATGGGATACTTTGTCAAAAATGTATAGCACAAATACGCAAGCCAAGAAAATGCAGCTCAAGCAAGAGTTGCATAATGTGCAAAGAGAAAATATGAGCATCAATGACTACCACATGAAGGTGAAGAAGATTGCAGATGCACTTGCTTCCATTGGGTCGCCAGTGGAAGATGATGATTTAGTTTCTGTAACCTTGAATGGTCTAGGAAAGGATTATGCACAGTTCCGAACATCCATTTCCGTCCGTGAAAGATTTCCTGATTTTGAGGAGTTGATTGCTCTTCTAATTTCTAAGGAGCAGAGAAATGGTGGTGCATCTCCTTCAGGAGGAACTTCAAAAGAAGCTGTCTTCTACTCAAATGCTGGAAGAGGTAGAGGCAGAGGTAGAGGAGGCCGATATGGAGGCCCTGGTAGAAATCAGAATATGCAGCAAACTCAAGAAAACCAGTCCTATAGAGGAGGAAGTAGTAACTCTAGAGGCAGGGGGAGCCAAAGAGGTCGTGGTGGATGGCAAAGAGGCCAAAATGCAAACAGTAATGTTGAATGCTACTACTATGGTAAAATGGGTCATATGGCTAAAGACTGCTATAAAAAGTAGAATGACATCATGAATGGAAAACTGCAACAAGGGAATTATGCATCTTCTAGTAGACAGGGTGATGAGAGAAATGAGCACTTGTTTATGGTGCAGCACATGAATAATTCTGTGACAAGTGGAGAAGAAAGTAATGATGTATGGTATGTTGACTCAGGTGCATCAAACCACATGACAGGTCATGCAGAATGGATGGAGGATGCAAGAAAAATGGAAAAACCAGGATTTGTGGAGACTGCTGATGATACTGCACATCCTATTGTGCAGATTGGAAAATTTCCTTTGTCTATGTAGGATGGGAAAAAGAAATACATGTCCGATGTATTTCATGTCCCGAATATCACCAAGAATCTGGTTTCTATTGGTCAAATGGTTGAGTAGGGCTTGCAGGTCAGATTTAATCCTCATGGATGCTTTGTTGAGGATATGAAAAATAAAGGTCGCTTGATAGCAAAAGGAAAGAAGAATGGCAGAATGTTTACATTGGATGCAGACATGTCTGAATTGAGTGCAGCAATGTTTGCACATGGGACCCATGTAGTTGCAGATATTGATATCTGGCATAAACGTATTGGTCATGTTAATGTACAGCGACTAAAATCAATGCAGGCCCAAAATATTGTTGCAAGTTTGCCGAAATTCAAGGTTGCAGAAATGCACAAGGTATGTGAAGCCTGTCAGTTTGGAAAATAGGCAAGGAAACCATTTCCTAGACATGTTCAAGAGAGTCAGAAGCCATTGAAATTAATCCACTATGATGTGTGGACAACTAAAGCTGCATCTCTTGGAGGCTGTCATTATTTTGTCAGTTTTATTAATGACTATAGCATAAAAGTTTGGGTGTATTTTATGAAAAAGAAAAGTGAAGTTTTTGGGCATTTCAAAACTCTTAAAGCAATGATTGAAAAAGAAATAGGCCTGCAGATAAAATGCCTAAGGTTGGATAGAGGAGGAGAGTACCTCTCAAATGAGTTTGCAAGGTTCCTGCAGGAGCATGGCATAAAGCAGCAATATTCATGCAGTCATACCCCACAACAAAATGGAATTGCAAAAAGGAAAAACAGGCATATTAGAGAGGTATCTCGTGCCATGCTCAATGAAAAAGACTTGCCAGATTTTTATTGGGCTGAAGCAGTTGCTACAGCAGTCTACATAATGAACAAGACTCCCACTGCAGCAGTACATGGAATGACTCCAGAGGAGAGGTATACTGGTAGGAAACCAGATATTTCTCATTTGAATATTTTTGGTTGCATTGCCTATGTACATGTGCCAGATGAGTTGAGATCCAAGTTGGATCCAAAAGTTGAGAAGTGCATCTTTATTGGTTACTCTCTATAGCAAAAAGGGTATAGATGCTATAACCCTTCTACTCGTAAGTTTACAGTGAGCAGAGATGTTGTTTTTGATGAGATGAGTAGCTAGTATAAACCAATAAATGTGATTGATGATGTAGATGCACAAAATGGTAATGCTGCACAGAATTCACAGCAGCAGTCACAAAATATTAGTGGACCTGGAGCGTCCTCTAGCAGTGGTTCACATTTTTTGCCATGGACAGACAGATTGAGATCATGAGAATCTTCTCAAAGCAATGCAG
Organism: Lygodium microphyllum; assembly: GCF_053477565.2. NCBI lineage: Eukaryota > Viridiplantae > Streptophyta > Polypodiopsida > Schizaeales > Lygodiaceae > Lygodium > Lygodium microphyllum. The sequence continues at coordinate 89,780 of NW_028229692.1, read as the reverse complement.
ATAGTAGTATGCAGGTATCACAAAAAGGAAAAGAGAAGGTTGATCATCCCATGTTTGATGTGAATGCAGGTCACTCTTATGTGGATGGTGAATCTAGTGGCTCAGAACAGAGCATTGATGATGAGTTGGGTATTCCTTCTATTGTTACACTTGGAGTAAGGAAAACCAGGGATGTTTTGAGAGCACCTGGGAGTGAACCTACTTTGCGCAGGTCTACGAGAGCTAGGTATCCTGTGGATAGACTGAAATATGATGGATTTACAGCCATTCACTATGCATATATGGTCAAGAACCAAAACCCACTTCTTTTGAGCAAGCCATGGAAAAAGAAAAATGGGAGAAAGCCATGGATGAAGAAATGGATGCCTTGGAAGCAAATGCTACATGGGAATTGGTACCTTTGCCTAAAGGTAAAAATGCAATTGGTTGTAAGTGGGTTTATAAGGTGAAGCACAATGCAGATGGTTCTGTGAACAGATACAAGGCAAGATTAGTAGTCAAGGGGTATGCACAAACATATGGCATTGACTATGAAGAAACATTCAGTCCAGTTGCAAGGATGGCAACCGTAAGAGTAGTCATTGCTATGGCTGCATCAAAGGGATGGTCTTTGCATCAGATGGATGTAAAGAATGCCTTCTTGCATGGTGATTTGCAAGATGAGGTCTATATGGATCAGCCACCAGGTTATGTGCATGTTGTTCATCCTGAGTTTGTTTGCAGGTTTAAGAAAGCCTTGTATGGCTTGAAGCAAGCACCTAGAGCATGGTTTGACAAGATAGGACAGTATCTTGTCACTATTGGCTTTCAGATTTCCAAGGCAGATTTCTCACTTTATGTGAGAAAAACAAAGAAAGGTATTATGCTACTTGTCATTTATGTTGATGATTTGATTATCACAGGTGACAGTGATGAAGATATCCTTCATGTGAAAATGCTATTGAAGCAGAAGTTTGAGATGAAGGATTTGGGAGAGCTACGTTATTTCTTGGGTATTGAGGTGATTAGATCACCAAGTGGGATACAGCTCTTGCAAAGGCAGTATGGATTGGACATGCTGTCCAAATATGGGATGACAGGCTGTAAGCCTATTTCAGTTCCTTTGGAGGAGAATGTGAAGCTGAGCACACAGATGCAGGTGAGCTTCTAGAAGACCCTACTATGTACAGACGCATAGTAGGAAGTTTGATTTATATGACTATTATCAGGCCAGATTTGAGCTATGCTGCTGGATTGGTAAGTCAGTTTATGCAGGCTCCAAGGAAGCCACATTTGGATGCGGCTAGACGCATACTCAGGTATGTGAAGTCCACATTACAATATGGACTATTTTATGAGACTGGGGTTCAGATACAGTTGCATGGATACACTGATGCTGATTGGGCTGGTAGTATTTCTAATAGACGATCTACCAGTGGATATGTGTTCTCTTTTGGGAGTGCTGCAGTCACTTGGAGCATCAAGAAACAGCCTACAATTGCCTTGTCGAGCACAGAGGCTGAGTACAGGGGTGCAGCAATGGCTGCATGTGAGGTAGCTTGGTTGAATAAGCTACTTTATGATATGCATCACTCTACAGATGGGCCAGTTGTCATTTATTGTGACAACATGAGTAGTATACACTTGGCAAATAACCCAGTCTGTCATGCTAGAACAAAGCATATTGAGGTGCATTATCACTATGTGCGAGAGAGGGTTTTACTAGGTCTTATTGATCTAGTTTATGTCAGCACAGAGGATCAGGTAGCTGACATATTCACGAAGGCATTGGGCGCAGAGAAGATGCGCAAGTTCAGAGACCTGCTTGGTATGTAGGAATTGGGATTGAGCTCGAGAGGGAGTGTTGAGATATCGATCTCCACTCATGATACGCCAGGGTGACCGTTGTGTATTTATGTCACCGACTTGTCAGTTGCAGACGCGGTTGGTACACCGCCCATGAATAATAGCTACATGATAGCTATCCTTATCTACTCTAGTTCGTGGCTCAGTTAGTATGCCACCTTAGTTAGTTGAGTTTGGTTTGAGACCCATCTATAGGGTTGTTCTATTTCTTTGTACTTGAGTTCTTTGGCTTACACAACTAAGAAGAGGAAAATTGTTTTCAGCCTCCACCCTTGTGTGTATTCCCCCATTGTGCAAGCAAGAAAGCTTCAAGTGAGACTCCTTCCTTCTCTCCCACAATCTTGACAAGAAGCTCTCCCACTCTTCCACTCTCTCTTGGATAGTGTCTCTAGAGGCATCGGAAGCAAGGTAGAGCAAAAATATCAGATTACTGTGAGATTTGGTGTGCGAGCAAAGCACTGTGTATTTTGTAGATAGGCCCTTTAGATCTTTTTTGCAATTATTTTGGGCATCTGAGGCCGTTTTAGGCCCCGTTTTAGGGCCGCAAGGTTGCAGACAGTAATTTCAGGATACAGTGTGATTTCGGCTGTATTGACCAAAAGTGGGTGCATAGGTTACAAATTTTGAATCTATAATTTTTTAGGTATTTGCACAAAGCAAACATAAGGTTTATCTGCAAAGAGGTTGCATATTACATGTACTATTGAGCAATCAATGAAAAAGGTTGCTTGATGTATTGCTGTGCATGTGTTGTGAAAGATTGTAGAAGACTAGCTTGCTGTGTTGTATCCTTGTTTGTGATAATGGCAGAGAATGGAAATCCCATTATTAAGAAGCTCGACAAGAACTACCCTTCATGGAAGTTCCGTGTGATGAACTTTCTCATTGGAAAGGGCCTTTATGAGTTTGTTTCAGGTGAAGAAAAGGAGCCTGAGCTTCCCTTCGACTACAAATGAATCAAAAGCATGGAAAGAATGGAATGCGAAAGACAAAAAGGTAATGTACTAGTTATCTATGGTCATTGATAATACGATGTTGGGACATATCAAGGCTATTCAAGGAAGTTATGGGTATACTTCATGAAGAAAAAGAGTGATGTGTTTGAGTACTTCAAATCTTTTAAGGTAGTTGTTGAAACAGAAACATGCTTAAAAGTGAAGTGCTTGAGATTAGATGGAGGGAGAGAGTGCCTTTCTAATGAGTTTAGTGGCTTCTTGAGGACTCATCGGATAAAGAGGCAATTTACTTGTAGGTATACCCCATAGCAAAATGGGATTGCAGAAAGAAAAAATAGGCATATTGCAAAAGTCGCATAGGCATTAACTGAAAAAAATATGCCCAAACATTTTTGGTCTGAGGCTGTCCATACTGCTGTCTATATTATGAACAGAACCCCCACAGCTGTAGTTCATGGAATGACTCCTGAATAATGCTTTACTGGCAAGAAGCCCAATGTATCGCACTTGAAGGTATTTGGATGTGTTGCATATGTTCATTTGCCAGATGAGCTATGAAAGAAGCTTGATCCAAAGGCAAAAAAATGTATTTTTATTGGATAATACTTATAGTAGAAAGGGTATCGTTGTTGTAACCCTGTCACATGTGAGTTCAAAGTGAGCAGGGATGTTATCTTTGATGAGATGGGCAGCTAGTATGCACTTGATGGTGATGTATTAGATGATGATAATGATCAAGACATTTATATGCAGAAAGAAAAACAAGAATCATGGAGCCTTAGTGGACCAGAAACATCATCTAGTACTATATCTACAGTGAGCCCTTGGTTTGGGAGACTAAGGAGTAGCCCCACATCTTTAGGTGGATCTATAAGTGTTGCAAGGAAGGACAAAGAAAAGAAGAAAGTGCTGAATGGTAATGATGCATCTACTAGTCATTTGGGATTTGATGGAGATTCTACTGGTTCAGAGAGTTTGGATGATGAGCTTGGTATTCCTTCAGTCAGGACATCAGGTGTAGGGAGAGCTCATAGTAATGTAAAGGCTCCATTGAGTGATCTGGTGGTATGCAGATCTAGTAGGGTCAAATACCCTATTAAAAGATTTGACTTTGAAGGTTATGCAGCTTACCATTATGCTTATATGGTGACACTAGTTGAGGATGTTGAGCCCACTTGTTTTGAGGATGCTGTTGTTCGTCATGCTCATTGGGATGCACCAATGGATGAGGAGATGGCTACATTAGAAGCCAATAAGACTTGGGATTTGGTACTCTTACCTAAGGGTAAGAAAGCTATGGGTTGTAAGTGGGTTTACAAAGTCAAGCATTATGCAGATGGTTCAGTTAGCAGGTATAAAGCTAGGCTGGTTGCAAAAGGCTATGCTCAAACATATGGCATAGATTATGAAGAGACATTCAGTCCAATTGCTAGGATGGCAACTGCTGTTAGGTGTGTGATTGCCTTGGCAGCAACCAAAGGTTGGATTTTGCAGCAAATGGATGTTAAGAATGCCTTCTTGCATGGTTAATTGCAAGAAGAAGTGTATATGGAGCAGCCAAAAAGTTATGAGGATTTAGAGCATCCCACATATGTATGTAGGTTAAGGAAGGCACTCTATGGGTTGAAGCAAGAACCTAGAGCATGGTCTGACAAGATTGGAGAGTATATTGTCAATATTGGATTTTGTATTTTTGATGCTAATCACTCACTTTATGTGAAAAAGGGAGATGCAGGTTTGATCATTATAGGCATTTATATGGATGACTTGATTATTACAAGTGACAATGACAATGGGTTTGCTGAAGTTAAGGACTTCTTGAAGAAGAAGTTTGAGATGAAAGATTTGGGTGAGCTGAGATACTTTCTTGGTATCGAGGTGATTATATGTGATGAAGGTATATGGCTATCCCAAAGGCAGTATGGCTTGGATATGTTATCCAAGAATGGTATGACAACATGTAAACATCTTTCAATACCATTGGAGAAAAATGTGAAGTTGAGTGCCGACTTTGCGGATGAGATAGAAGACCCTACTATGTTCAGGAGGATAGTAGGGAGTTTGATTTACATGACTATCACAAGGCCAGACTTGAGCTATGTTGTTGGTCTTGTTAGTCAGTTTATGCAGATGCCTAGAGAGCCTCATTTGGATGCAGTTAGACATATATTGAGATATGTGAAGTCCACTTTACATTGTGGACTTTTTTATGAGGCAGGTAAGGACGTATAAGTCTTTGGACACACAAATGCAGATTGGGCTAGTAGCATGTCAGACAGAAAATCTACTAGTACATTCATGTTTTCCCTTGGTAGTACAACAGTTACATGGAATAGAAAAAAGAAACCTACAGTTGCTTTATCGAGTACAAAGGCTAAGTATAGAGGTGCTACTATGGCAGCATGTGAGGTGATATGGTTGCAAAAGTTATTAGGTGATTTGGACGTGCAAGGAGATGTTCCAGTTGTCATTCATTGTGACAACATGAGCAGCATACATCTAGCTAGAAATCTAGTGTTGCATGCTAGGACAAAACACATTGAGGTGTACTATCACTTTGTGAGAGAGAAGGTACTTGCAGGAGAGATTGAATTGGTATATGTCAACACACAGGATCAGATAGTTGACATTTTCACAAAGGCATTGGGTGTAGAGAAGCTTCGAAAGTTTCGAAGCTTACTTGGAGTTGCAAAGATAGAGTTGAGCTTGAGGGGGATTGTTGAGATGGCAAGCTCAACACGTGCGGACATTTATGATGGACCGCTTGGCTAGATGAGTCTGCATGTCTACACTTAGCATGTTGCTGGTCATTATGACACTCACATGGCCACTAACTTATCACTTATTATATTTAGTTTGTTACACCTACCTACAACTGGCAAAGATATAGTACCAGTCGATTAGTGTAGTCAGTTATGCACTGTTTGACTTAGAAGGCCGCTTTCCTTTATGTTGTATCTTATCTATACTTTTTGTACATTATATAGTGTGTGGAAGAAGAATAAAAAACCTGCAAGAAAATATTTTGGCCTCCATCTCTCTTTGTGTGTCCTTGAATGAGCTTCCTCTTGTGTATACAGTGTGTGTTTGGCATCTTCTTCTTCCTCTTCTTGCTCATTCTTGTGCTTGTGCTTATGCTTGAGAAAGAAAGCATGAGGGAGTGAGGGAGCAAGTGTGTTAGGGTGAGGGACCATGGTGGAGAAGCTCTCCATCTTCTCCTCTCTTCTTCTTCTCCTCTTCTCTTCTATTCTCTTGTCTCATGCATGGTAATGGAGCTTGGAGCTTTAGGATTGACCTTTCTTGATCTTGCACCTTGGATTGTGGAGCTCAGAGAGCTTGAGGGAGGAAGCAACTCAATTGGGCATGAAGGTAAGCTCGCTACACTTGTAGATGTGAGAGCATGCACAACTATGTGAGAGGTAGCCATTGCACTTGGCTTGAAATGCTTGAAACAATAAGTGGTCAATGGGTCTTGGGGATTGAGTGAAAAGTTTCCACATTTTTGTTTTGTTGTTGGGACTAATGGATTTAGGCTTTGAGTGTTTGCATGCTCCAAATTGAGTGCATTGGAGTAGGGTTTTTCTTGAACTGATGCTTGAGATAGGTAGGAAGTAAGTCGAAAGGCATTCGATCTATTTTGCAAGTAAGTTTTTGGGTTTTTAAGGTTTAGGAAATTAGGTTGGATTAGTTTAGGTGTTTGTTTATGGTTTGGATACATTTAGGTAATGAAAAATTAGGGAAAACAAAGAAATAAACAGTAGGGAGAGGAAAGAGAGAGCTAGGGGAGTGGAAAACTTAATAACAAGGGGTTTAAGGGATCAAAGAGAGCAAAGGCGAGCTCATTTCTACATTCAAGGGAGAGAGAGAGAGAGAGAGAGAGAGAGAGAGAGAGAGAGCTGGATAAGTTTGTTGCAAGGTAGTAGTCAGGAAAGGAGAGCTTCCATTCTTGTGACGGACGCATTCACGGGCTATAGGTGAGTCCCTTTGATTACTAACTCCTTATTGTTGAATCCTCAAGCTTGCCAAGTAAGACCAGGACAATGCATCAAGAACACTGAGACATATTTTTGTTGGCTCTGCGCCTATTTTTGCCACCATGTTCGAATTGTTCAATTTCCATAAATGGGCCATCTAACTGCTATCCCAATGTTGTCCAAGTTCCAAAATTAGATACAATCAGATCATTTGATTGGACAAATCCAAAATCGAACAAACCCTAACCAATCTAGAATTGGACAACAGTCCAAAATCAGACAACCCAAAAATCAGATAGCTTGACTGTCTAATTCAGAAAAATCGGACTCGGACTAGAGGATGAACATCAGATTCTGAGAATTTGGCTAAAAACTTGTAAATTAGACAAGAAAATTGAACATCAAATTCTAACCAATTGTGATCTTCCCAAACCCTGTAGGGGCCAAGCCCTAGTTGTAGGACACCCGAGTAGATCCCTAGGTGAGTGAATAGGGCAATAGAGCCAATTGACCCAAGAGTTGAGACCCAACAGTCTAGGAGCAACTATGGTCACTAACCATATCCCAATAGAGGCCCAAACAAACAACTTGAACCCACTACCCTTCAGACCATGCATCAAATATATAGTAAGAACCTAGAGTGGACCACCGTGAGTGGCCGCTACTTGCATGAAAGAGCTAGCACTAGCCAAAACTAATTAAAGGGAGTGTAATCTGCATTGACTATGATTGAACTTACACATTTTGTCACATAAAAACTTGAAATGCACAAGGAAATATAGAAGGCTAGATTTGGCACAAGTCCACTCCACCACTCATGTGTCCAGTTCATGTAATGTCACAAAGTGATTTGTATAACAAGGAACACACTAACAAGGTCTAAGTAAGGAATGAACCCACTAATAGGAGAAAACCCCAAGAATTCAAATACGAATCGAGAACCAAGACTTGAAGCAAGCAACTATGAATTGTCAAGCGATGGAGAAGGGAGAGAGAATTAATACAATTAGGGATGCAAGATCTGATCAATTTGATCGACACACTAGTTGCTCTGGAAATCGCCAACATGTCAATAACAAGCACCAATCCTATAGATAATGAGCTCGATGTGGGAGAATTCCTAATCTACATTCAGCAAAATGGTAACCCAATATGACATGGTACGGGAAATGGTTGAAGCAATCCCGCGGGCTTTGAGTGTGGTGCTTTTACAAGTTGGCAAGTGGGGCATGTTTTGATGTAATCAATGACTTCTTCCTTCATGTTGGGCCAAAAAGAACTGCTTCCTAAGTGCCTCCAAGGTTTTGCTTTGTCCTTTGTGTCCTCCGAGTTTTCCATCATGTATTTCATGGAGGATGTGTTTCTTCAGCTCCACATTGTTGGGGATATATAATCTCTTTCCTACAAATAGAATACCCTCCTCAAGGGTGTACATTCCATGCGGGGTTTTGTCATCTTCCACACCTTGGATAATTTTGTGCATGTCTTGGTCGTCCTATTCCAAGGCCTCCTTGACTAAATCCATGAAGTTACTACTAACCACACTAACGGCTTTCAAGTCAGCTTTATGGATCAAGGCATCTGCTATCTTGTTGGTGGAGCTAGGCTTGTGTTTTATCTCCAAGTCAAATTCTACTAGAAATTCTAGCTAGCAAGCTTGCTTTGCCAATAGCTTGGGTTGTGATTGGAAGTATTTGAGGGAAATTTTGTCGATGCAGACTACTGTGTGCTTGTCTTGAACATAATGCTTCCATTTTTTGAGGTAGTGGATGACTGCAAGCATTTCCTTCTCATGTGTACTCCACCTTGTTTCAGCATCTGTGAACTTCTTGGATTCATAAGCTATGGGATGGACTTCTTGCATTAGTACACCCCCAATGCCATAATCAGATGCATCTGTGGAGATCTCAAAGGGTTTGGTGAAATTCGATACCTTCAGGACGGGGGTTTGACTCATGCATTTCTTCATCTACTCAAAATCTTCATGTTGTGCACTTCCCCATGTAAAAGTGTTATCTTCTTTGGTGAAGTGGGAGAGGGGGGACGGTGATGAGGCTGTAATCCTTGATGAACCTTTTGGCAAAATACTATGCAGCCAAGGAGCTCTCTCACTTCTCTTACAGTTTTTAGTACAGGCCATTTTTGGATAGCTTCCACTTTCTTAGGGTCCACTTTAATACTAGCTTCTCCTACAATGAAACCTAAAAATTCCAACTCCTTTATTGCAAACTCACATTTTTCAGGTTTGGCATATAGCTTATGTTGCCGCAACTTCTCAAAGACTAAGCATAAATGTTGCTTGTGTTCTTCTAAGGTTTTGCTATAGACTAGTAGATCATCAATGTAGATAATGATAAAGACATCTATTTCAGGTCTAAAGACTCCATCCATGAGGCCACAAAATGTGCCTGATCCATTACTTAGGCCGAATCCTAAGATTAACCATTCGAAACCACCATATCGGGTGTGAAAAGTTGTTTTAGGGATATCTTCTTTTGCTATGCGGATCTGATGCTAACCTAACCTAAGGTCTATGTGGCTAAAGTACTTAGCTCCGTGTAGTCTATCTAAGAGGTCCTCCACTAAGGGCATAGGGTATTTTTTCTTTATGGTGAATTTGTTAAGAGCCCTATAATCTACACACACTTTAAGTCCCCCATCCTTCTTCTTGACAAATAACACTAGGGAACCAAAGGGGGATTTATTGGGGTAGATGAAACCTTGTTCCTCTAATTCATGCAGTTGCTTCTTTAATTCCATGAGTTCGGTGTGATTCATGTGATAGGGTGCTCGGGCCAGTGGGGCGAATCCTAGAATCAATTGGATCTTATGATCCACATCCCTTTTGGGTGTGGTAGCCCCTTAGATAGATCCACGGGCATTACATCTTTGAATTCCTCAAGTATCTCTGCCACTTCTGTGCTGCTATTCTGATGTTTGGACTCCTTGATATTTTCTTGCCCAATCGGTTGAATCATACACAGGTAGACCATATCCCCTTGCTTGACTAATTTCTCCACTTGCTTGGCACTGCACGTCATGATGCATGGCCTGATAGTGGTCCCTTGGCTTGAGGGTTGGTACTCTTGGTTGATTTGCACTTGACTTCACTGTTTGGCATGAGACTCCTGGCTTGTTCTCCTTCATTTGCACTTTGATCAGTGTCCTACTTGGCAATTGCATTCTTTCGCAGGGTAATCTAATGCCTTCCCCTTGCATATCTAGCATCATCTCATTAACTCCCTTTCCAAAAATTTCAATGACATATTTGTCATAGAATTCCAAGCCTAGGATCACTTCAAATTCATCCATGGGGATTACTAAGAAGTTGATTTTTTCTTTCCATTTTCCAGCTTCTACTTGTACTGCAAAGACTTGTTTCACTTCTTAGCCTTTCCTTGTGCGAATGTTACTGTTAATCCTATAGTTTCAATCAATGCTTGGTTGCACACTCCGGGGTGATAAAGTTGTGAGTGGCCCCTATATCCACCATGATATCTTGATTCCCTTCGCTCACTCTACCTTTGATGTATAGGTGGCAGACTGCTGCTACTCAAACTGCCATGCATTGGGGTCATGCGCTGATTGTTCCCACTGTTAGATGGTCTATGCTTTCGTCACTTCTGCTTGGGATCTCTTGGATGTGCGGTTGTTGTGGTTCTTCCCCCACATATGTGCTAGTGGTGTTCACCCTCGACCCACTTGATGAGGCTGTATCTTCCACAGGGTTCCTGTTTTGATAGTGTGGCGCCCCACATCTGAAACATCTGATCCCTATGGTTGGGCTTGGGGGTCTCCACCATGTTGTGTTTGATCCTATGGGTCCATATGATGCACTGGGAGTTGGTATGTAACAGTTGTTCCCCCATCTTCCTACTGCTCCTCTTGGTACCAATGTGGACTGCGACTCAGCTAGTGTGGTATTGGGAGTTTGGCTCAGTGTGTTCATGAATGGCCCTCTAGGGGCATTGGGTGTTGGGGTCCAGGAATTGTTGTTGAGGTTGGTGTTGAATATGTTCTGGTTTCCTTGGGCCATTCTCCTGCCTTCCAAGTCCACTAGTCTTTCGGCCATTCTCATGGCCTCTGATTAGCTGGTTGGCTCCTATCTCTCCACATCTCTTCTGGCCCATTCTTGCATCTCAAACAAAAATCATGTAATTTTTTATTAGTATCCATGTTTGGTAGTTGCAACATAATCTATTTGTATTTACCAACGTATTCCTTCATCTTCCCTTATGTTTTCTTGAGGTTTCTCCATTCATCTCTAACTTTGAATTTCTCCATATTTGGAATGAAGTAGTATTTGAGTTCCTCCTAGAGTTCTTCCCATGAAAAGATGGTGCGGCCCTGCTCTTGTTCCAATAGGTACCAACTAGCAGCGTCCTCCTCCAAGTAAATTGCTACCACTTCTGCCTTCCTATCTTTGGTGATTCGAGCATACTTCAAGTATATGTCCATCTCTACAATCCATTTCTTCAAGACCAGCTTGTCTCTCTCTCCTTTGTACTTGGCAGGTTGAGGCATCTTGAATTTTCCATAGTCATCTTCTGAGCTATCACTATCTTCCTCTTCTCTACAGTTTTGCTTCTTATACTTCTTTTTGTCCTTCTTGTTTCCTGCCTTTGCTACCTTCTCCTTGTATTTCCTTGTAACTTGGGCCCTCTTAGAAGTCTCCTCTCTACCTATTCTATCCATCTCCTCCTGCATTTTGTGTCTCTTCTCCTTCTCCTATTACTATAACATTCAATCTCTACAGCCCTGCTCCACCTCTAGTTTTCTTCTTCTTTCCTCTTCCTCTTCCTTCATCTGCATGTTCCTCCAAATTGACTCCAGTATGCCCGACATGCCCTCCAACTACCTTTCCAATCCACCTACCTTCTCCTCTTGGGCTACTCTCCATTCTTGCCCTCTACTCTTCTTTCTCTCTTCCATTGTTGGAAGGGGCACATTCTCCCTATCGTCCTCCATGTGGACAATGGTGTTATCGGCATGGGGAAGCCGCGTTTTGCCTTTGGTAGTAGTGTTCATGCCATGGGAAAGCCATATCATGTCTTCAAATGGCGGGTGGTGTCAAGGTCACCAGGTTGGGAAGTCATGCCGAGGCAAACGTGACAAGGGTTGATGGGATGCAGGGCGTCACAGCGCAGGGCATCACAACGTGGGTCATTATGACTCGTTTTCTTCAGGGCACTGGATCTTCTCTCCTGCTTTTGTGAGCACTCCTTCACTCCAAGCAAGAGTTGCTCTAATACCAAGTGTGATGCACCTGCACTCGTTACACACTCAACACAGCACAGAAAGGTAACACGATATGTGAGAGCAAGGTATACTCTTGTATTATTCAATCAAAGAAATGGTACAACATAGGCACATCCCAAGACTACACCCTCATGATGCCACACATAAGAGGGTTCACCACTGGGTATGGGGAATCACACGTAGAGTGGAAACAAGGCAGGGCTTTGAGTCACTACTACTCCCTATATAGGTGTTTCCGGTGATAACGCCATGGTATAGCTACAAAGCCCTTACACCCACCCCCCTTAAGCAGGCAATACTTAGTGCTCACCTACTTGATGGCTTTTTCAAGAATTTGTTTTTGGTATTAATATCATTCATTGCATTTCCTTATCCTTGAGGGCAGCTCCTTAAGCTATGTGCTTTGAAGTTCTAGGAATTTACATCATCTGATGGATTTCCTTCTCAAATGCTCAACCTTTCCCTTATTATTGCTAATCATTACTAGTGAGTGATCCTTAACCTTTGTTTGGAGGAAGATAATAGGCATCACAATATTGGTTGATAAGCTACATTTGGTTTTTGCATATTGGTTAATAGAACTCTTCATCATGCAAGGAGTTTCATTTTACTCTTGAATAGAACATGTTAAATGGAGCACTACAAACTTAGAAGAATATCTACAACACTTCACTAGAAAACCTTTTGATGTTGTTGATGTAAGAGAGGGGAATCTAATAATGGGGAAATACTAGCTACACTGGCTGGTATATAAGGTGTTAGGGACTTGATTTTTGGGCATCAAATAATAATACAAGTCTCCTTTCATCTTCACCTCTCTCTCCAAGCTTTCATGGCTTCTTACTCTCTCTTCCTATCTTTCTCTCTCCTTTTCTAGTCTTTCTCTCTTCTCATCACTCTCTTTCTCTCTCTTCCCGTAATCTTTATCTCTCTTCTACACACACTCTCTCTCTCTTCTTCTTCTTCTCTCTCTCTCCTGTCCTCTTCTTGACAAGTGGTATCAGAGCTCTTGGTGCGCAGATCGGTTGCAGAATGCTCACGTAGTGAATCCCGGAAGGTCCCCAAGAACAATGAACTCTACCTTTTTGCACAAAAAACAATGTAAAAGCATGAACGACAAGAAGCAAGAGACCAATTGGGTTCAATCTCCCCCCATGCCTTGTGTGAGCGCTTCACAAAGCATGTATTTTATGTATATTTCCATCTTCATGCTCAATAATAGCCCAATTTACAAAAATATGACAAGCTTTTAGCTTTTGAATTCGCTTTCTACAAAAATAGGAAATAAAGCTAATGGACAGTGCCCATAGAGTCTGGCACGCCCAATCTCAATGTCCAAAATAGAAATAACATATCCGTGCGCATAGGCGCATACAAAATAATAATCAATAATCAATGTCTCAATAGACATAACAAAATATAGGCGTGGCGCCTATCAAAATATAATCCAAAGGTCGAATACTCGCTAGACTCCAATGCTTTCCTCCGTCACTGCTGCTATCTCTACACATCAACTGAAGCATTCACAATCGTTAGTAAAATAATACAATTAAACCGACAAAAGTGAATACCTAGCAGTCTTCAGCTACATAAATAAATCAACTGGTTAGAAATAAATCCTAACCTTAATTTATTACGAGTGCGCACTCTAAACTCATAAACGTTTATTAATTTAATTTGCATTTTGCGGAATCACCCGCTATGGAATCACCCATGTACACACTAAATTAATGAAACGCCCGAAAAGGACAGGCGTCCCCATCAACTTCTCGCACAAAGAATCCTCTTTGTGTATGAGCCCGGGTCATCTAAGTTTACGGAATCCACCGTAAAACCTCACGGAATCCACCGTGGAATATGCCTCCTGGCATCATACCTTTATTAATTTAATATGCATTTTGCGGAATCACCCGCTGTGGAATCACCCATGTACACACTAAATTAATGAAACGCCCGAAAAGGACAGGCGTCCCCATCAACTTCTCGCACAAAGAATCCTCTTTGTGTATGAGCCCCGGTCATCTAAGTTTACGGAATCCACCGTAAAACCTCACGGAATCCACCGTGGAATATGCCTCCTAGCATCATACCCCCGGGGTGCGATAGCAATTGACCTCAATTGCTATTAGCTCAATGTGGAGCTAACAGAGTGGGGAAAGCATTTAAGTCTCTAGCGTGCATCCATTGTGCTTCCTCTACAGGATGGTTCTTAAATTTTACTAGGTATCTAGAATACCTTCAGCCACTTCTAGTAGTCATGTAGTCAGTGTCTATGATGGCTTCTGGTTCAAGTATTTCAGTCTCTTCCTCTAATAAAGGTGGGTTTTCATAAACAGGGTGGATAGGTAATTGGCCTCTAAATGGTCTCGATAAACTAATATGAAATGTATTATGAATTTTCCAATGAGATGGCAATTCTAACTTGAATGCATTATCATTAATCTTATGAATGATTCTAAATGGTCCATAAAATCTAGGAGCTAATTTGACAACTGGATGTCTATCTACACTTTGCAGTCTACGTTTTTCTATTGTAAGCCAAACATAATCATCAATTTTGAAATTCATAGCTTGTCTTTTCTTGTTGGCTTGTTTGGTATATGATTGTTGGGCTTTAGCAATCATATCCTTAACCTCATCAAAAATACTGTTATGCATACTAGCAATATCATCAGCACTCTGAATTCTATTAGACAAAGATGCAACAGGTGTAGATAATCTATATCCATAAATGACTTCAAAAGGTGCTTTCTTTGTAGATGTGTGCGGTGTATTGTTGTATGCAAACTGTAATAAATGCAAATGAGTATCCCATGTTTGAGGTTTAGAGATAGTATATGCACGTAAAAGATCTAGAATGGTGTTGTTTGTGGCTTCTGTTTGTCCATTTGTTTCTGGATGAAATGCAGATGAGAAATCAATCTTTGTGCCTAGATTTGCAAACAGTGTAATCCAAAAATTGTTACAAAATCTAGAATCACGATCTGAAATAATCACTTTTGGCAATCCATGGTTAGTAAAAACAGTTTTCAAAAATAACTGTGCTGCTTGTGATGCTGTTAAAGTTTTCTTACATGCAATGAAATATGCTTGCTTACTAAATCTATCTACAATTGTCCAAATCATGTCATGATTAGATTTAGTATTTGGTAAACCAGTAATGAAATCCATAGAAATATGTTCCCAAGGTTTAGATGGAATAGAAAAAGGCATTAGTAATCCATACTGTTTACCATGATGTCTCTTTATTCTTTGACAAATCAAACATTTAGAAACGAAATTAGATACATCTGCATCCATATGCGGCCAATAAAAATCTTTAGTTAACATGCGTAATGTAGATATGATACCTCTATGACCTTGATATGGGGGACAATGAATTTCATTCAAAACAAAAGATCGGAATGGAATAGTAACACACAGTCTCTTTTCAAAAAACATAAATCCATCATTATATGACAATGAATCAACAGGAATAAAATTATTTTGAGCTAATTTTTGCCAATCAGAATGAAAAGTAATATCCTGGTGATATGTATATTTCATAGCAATCAAAGAATCAAAAGATATGATAGAAATATTATGAATTGCAGGTCTTCTACTCAATGCATCAGCAACTACATTTTCTTTTCCAGGTTGGTATTGAATGATAGGATGAAAACTTTGAATGAAGGAAGCCCATTTGATATGACGGTCAGAAATTTGGGGTTGGCTAAGTAGATGTCTAATGCTTTGCTGGTCGGTCTTTATCATGAATTCTGAACCCATTAAATAGTGCTTCCACTGTTTTAATGCTTGTACAACTGCTAATAGTTCTTTGTCATAAGTGGAATATTTGAGCTCAGAGGGTTTCAGCTTAGAACTAGAATATGCTATTGGATGATTGTCTTGCATTAGTACGGCTCCTATTCCTGAACCGCTAGCATCGGTCACAACTAGAAAGAATGGTTTGTTAAAGTCAGGCAGTTGTAGAATAGGGGCATTGGTTAATGTACGTTTCAGTAAGTCAAAGGATTTTTGCTGAGTTTCAGTCCATTGATAAACAATTCCTTTCTTAAGAAGTTTGGTTAATGGTAAAGCAAGTAATGAAAAATTACGTACAAACTTCCTATAGAAACTAGCAAGACCAAGGAATGAGCGTAATTCATGCACGTTTTTAGGAACAGGCCAATGCAATATTGCATCAATTTTCTTAGGATCAACTTTAATTCCTTCTTTTGATACAATATGACCTAAATATTCTATTTCTGTCTTAAAGAATTCACTCTTTTCAGGATTTGCAAACAATTGATTTTCTTTCAGTAATTGAAAAACTAATGATAAATGGTCATAATGCTATTTTTTCACTTTGACTAAACACCAAAATATCATCAAAGAAAACAATCACACAATACTGATATTTCAAAAAGATACGGTTCATCATTCTACTGAAAGTAGCAGGTGCATTAGTTAATCCGAATGGCATGACTAAGAATTCGTAATGGCCAAACTGTGTCCTGAATGCGGTCTTAAATATGTCAGATCTATCTAGCCTCACCTGATGATATCCAGACTTAAGGTCAATTTTACTAAATATAGAATATCCTTGCAGTTTGTCCATAAGGTCATCAACTCTAGGTATAGGATACCTATTCTTTACAGTGATCTTATTTAAAGCTCGGTAGTCAATACACATACGATAGGTATTATTCTTTTTCTTGACTAAGAGTACAGGTGCACCGAATGGAGAACTGCTAGGTCGAATTAAGCCTCTATTTAGTAATTCTTCAACTTGACTCTGGATTTCTTTTTGCTCTAATTGATTGTGCCTATATGGTGCTTTGCAAGGTGGTTGTGTGCCAGGTATCAAATCAATCTTATGGTCTTCTCGACATGAAGGAGGTAAACCGAGTGGTAGGTCTTCTGCAAAACAATCCTTAAAATATGCAAGAAATTCCTTATGCCTAGGGTGCATATGATTTTCCTTTGCTTGCAATTCATTCACCCAAATGAGATATGATTTAGTACTCTTGCGTAATGCACATTTTGCTTGAGTATGCGAAAGCAGTGGAAAAATATTAAATGCATGCATACCATATAATGTAATAGATTTTCCTTGAAAATTAATATTCATTGTGTGCGTGGAATAATCTATATTTGGATTATGCTGGTGTCTCCAAGGCATTCCTAAAATAATGTCGCTTGACTGTAATGGGACAACTAAGAAATTTCTTCTTTCAATGTATGCACCAATTTGAATCTCTAAGTCTTGTACTTCTTGTGTGCCATTGTACCTAGTGCCTAAAAATGCAGCTTTTATGCGATAATGCGTAGGTACAGTCTGTAATTTCAATTCCTTTACCGATTTTGCTGAAATAAAGTCATGAGTACTACCGTCATCATGCAAGATAGTTCTTTCCTTTCCATGCACCAAACATTTCATAGTCAACAATGAGTGTGGAGTAGGCATACCTGGTAAAGTGTCGGAAGTAGTACTATCATCCTCATCTTCAGTGAAATCCGGCATATCCTCATGCTCGTCTTCGTCCATGGCTCCAAGATAGTTGATATGTGCTGGTGGCTTCTTTGAATGACAATTTGCTGCGAGATGCCCTGGCTGGTGACACTTATAGCATACTATTGGCTTGGCTTTGGTTACATTATTTGCAATGGCTGGAAGTCTGGGTACATTTGGATTTGCTTGTGGAATAGGCTTTGGATTTGGATTGACAGTGGATGGTAATGCAGGTGGTTTAACCCAATTCTTGCGGAAAGATGGTGATGAGAAACGACCTGGATTAAACCTTCTAAAATTGGAATTGAATTGTTTAGATCCATAATTACCATTGGCTTGGAATTGCTGTGGTTGTCTGTCTCTTCCGCGTAGCTTATCTTCAGTGTCGTGAGCTAAGGAGATGGCGTCTTCAAGGGTAGCAAGCTTGAACATGTTCACTTCAGCGTAGTAATGTCCAAGAAGTCCAGACATATACTTCCGCTTATGTGTCGTCTCTAGTACGTCTTCAAGCATGTGTAGCTGTAGGAGTGCATTCCAAAAACGCTCTGTATACTGTGGAATGGGCTCACGATCCCGTTGTTGAAGTAAATCCCATTGCTTGATAGCCTTCTCATGAAATTGCGGTGGAAGGAAATTCTGCATGAACTTCTTCTTGAATTCTTTCCAAGTAGCAGGACATTCTATGCTCTTGCGTACTACAGTCCACCAAAGTGATGCTCTGTCTATCAGATGATTAGTAACACACTTGATTTTATCTTTTTCTGGATAAATTTCCTCTTGGAAATAGTCATCAAACTGGCTAATGAATGATAAAACAGTCTTTCCTTCTCGTATGCCATTGAAAGTGCGAAATTTAAAACTTCGTTTACTTATCTTGGATTCCTTGCGAATGGTTTGTGCTTCAAGAGTGGCGTCGATGGTACGTCGAATCAAATCTTCAGCTTGTGGTTCTTCTTTGTTGGTAGATGCTCTTTATAATTTTGTCAATTGCGCTTGCAATGCTTGCCTAGCCCTTCGCTCTTCTTCCAATTGTAACATGATTAGATCCATCTTTTGTTCCATGGTAGGCTCAGGTAGGTCGTCTTCAGTCATAGGATCATCCATATGTGGGGTCGTCATCCTGTAAAACTCAATAAACCTTTCTCACTCAAAGTCAGGTTAGCGGGATGAGCGTAGCTCAAATTCGGGGTTACAAGGCTATGTATTTTTGGGTATTTCTTTCTCGATTTTCAGAAAATCTGCAATATTTCCGTCTTCGTTTGCTGAAAGTACTTCAACGAACTTGTAGATAGGTAGAACACCTTGCCACGAACAACTTTCCAGTTTAGAGTTTTTGCATAGGAGCAAGCCTTCTAGGAGTTTTGAGCACTAGTCAGTTCTGACTCCAGTTGACTAGTCTGACTTGCAGAGTTGCAGACTTAGCCGACTTGCAGAGTTGCAGAGTTGCAGAACTTAGGCCGACTTGATGAACTTGTAGGGCTTGATTCCAATCGACTTGCTGAACTTGACTTCTGATGCGCAGGACCCGGAGTTTAATGACTTTGTTGCCCTGTCTGATTTGAGTGACTTAGCTGAGACTTAGGTGATTAAGCTTAAGAAGCTTAATCTTCAGTCATCTGATTTTCGGGGGGGGCGTTTTTCGTGATGGCGCGAAAAACGCGACCCTCCTCTGAGACCACGATGAGAAATTGAGAAGCTCTTAAGCTTCTTAAGCTTCTTCTAAGCTTAACTTAAGCTTAAACTTATGAGAAATAAGAGATGAAATTTTTTGTTTTCTCACTGTTTCTTCACGACTTCATGAAGGAGATGGATGCATGGTCCTCCGCCTACAGAGCCTGGTCCTTCGCGATCTAACAATAGAAACAGGGGTTCTTGATCGCCAGAAGTCTGCCTGTATCGACGGTACGCGACGAGATTGACTGTAGAGCCCGATTGTTCCTGGAGCTCTGCCTTCGCTCGAGATTGGTAGCAATTGGAAGCTCTTGATCTCAGCTCCGCTCTGATACCACTTGTGTGCAGATCGGTCGCAGAATGCTCACGTAGTGAATCCCGGAAAGTCCCCAAGAACAATGAACTCTACCTTTTTGCACAAAAAACAATGTAAAAGCATGAACGACAAGAAGCAAGAGACCAATTGGGTTCAATCTCCCCCCATGCCTTGTGTGAGCGCTTCACAAAGCATGTATTTTATGTATATTTCCATCTTCATGCTCAATAATAGCCCAATTTACAAAAATATGACAAGCTTTTAGCTTTTGAATTCGCTTTCTACAAAAATAGGAAATAAAGCTAATGGACAGTGTCCATAGAGTCTGGCACGCCCAATCTCAATGTCCAAAATAGAAATAACATATCCGTGTGCATAGGCGCATACAAAATAATAATCAATAATCAATGTCTCAATAGACATAACAAAATATAGGCGTGGCGCCTATCAAAATATAATCCAAAGGTCGAATACTCGCTAGACTCCAATGCTTTCCTCCGCCATTGCTGCTATCTCTACACATCAACTGAAGCATTCACAATCGTTAGTAAAATAATACAATTAAACCGACAAAAGTGAATACCTAGCAGTCTTCAGCTACATAAATAAATCAACTGGTTAGAAATAAATCCTAACCTTAATTTATTACGAGTGCGCACTCTAAACTCATAAACGTTTATTAATTTAATTTGCATTTTGCGGAATCACCCGCTATGGAATCACCCATGTACACACTAAATTAATGAAACGCCCGAAAAGGACAGGCGTCCCCATCAACTTCTCGCACAAAGAATCCTCTTTGTGTATGAGCCCGGGTCATCTAAGTTTACGGAATCCACCGTAAAACCTCACGGAATCCACCGTGGAATATGCCTCCTGGCATCATACCTTTATTAATTTAATATGCATTTTGCGGAATCACCCGCTGTGGAATCACCCATGTACACACTAAATTAATGAAACGCCCGAAAAGGACAGGCGTCCCCATCAACTTCTCGCACAAAGAATCCTCTTTGTGTATGAGCCCCGGTCACCTAAGTTTACGGAATCCACCGTAAAACCTCACGGAATCCACCGTGGAATATGCCTCCTAGCATCATACCCCCGGGGTGGGATAGCAATTGACCTCAATTGCTATTAGCTCAATGTGGAGCTAACAGAGTGGGGAAAGCATTTAAGTCTCTAGCGTGCATCCATTGTGCTTCCTCTACAGGATGGTTCTTAAATTTTACTAGGTATCTAGAATACCTTCAGCCACTTCTAGTAGTCATGTAGTCAGTGTCTATGATGGCTTCTGGTTCAAGTATTTCAGTCTCTTCCTCTAATAAAGGTGGGTTTTCATAAACAGGGTGGATAGGTAATTGGCCTCTAAATGGTCTCGATAAACTAATATGAAATGTATTATGAATTTTCCAATGAGATGGCAATTCTAACTTGAATGCATTATCATTAATCTTATGAATGATTCTAAATGGTCCATAAAATCTAGGAGCTAATTTGACAACTGGATGTCTATCTACACTTTGCAGTCTACGTTTTTCTATTGTAAGCCAAACATAATCATCAATTTTGAAATTCATAGCTTGTCTTTTCTTGTTGGCTTGTTTGGTATATGATTGTTGGGCTTTAGCAATCATATCCTTAACCTCATCAAAAATACTGTTATGCATACTAGCAATATCATCAGCACTCTGAATTCTATTAGACAAAGATGCAACAGGTGTAGATAATCTATATCCATAAATGACTTCAAAAGGTGCTTTCTTTGTAGATGTGTGCGGTGTATTGTTGTATGCAAACTGTAATAAATGCAAATGAGTATCCCATGTTTGAGGTTTAGAGATAGTATATGCACGTAAAAGATCTAGAATGGTGTTGTTTGTGGCTTCTGTTTGTCCATTTGTTTCTGGATGAAATGCAGATGAGAAATCAATCTTTGTGCCTAGATTTGCAAACAGTGTAATCCAAAAATTGTTACAAAATCTAGAATCACGATCTGAAATAATCACTTTTGGCAATCCATGGTTAGTAAAAACAGTTTTCAAAAATAACTGTGCTGCTTGTGATGCTGTTAAAGTTTTCTTACATGCAATGAAATATGCTTGCTTACTAAATCTATCTACAATTGTCCAAATCATGTCATGATTAGATTTAGTATTTGGTAAACCAGTAATGAAATCCATAGAAATATGTTCCCAAGGTTTAGATGGAATAGAAAAAGGCATTAGTAATCCATACTGTTTACCATGATGTCTCTTTATTCTTTGACAAATCAAACATTTAGAAACGAAATTAGATACATCTGCATCCATATGCGGCCAATAAAAATCTTTAGTTAACATGCGTAATGTAGATATGATACCTCTATGACCTTGATATGGGGGACAATGAATTTCATTCAAAACAAAAGATCGGAATGGAATAGTAACACACAGTCTCTTTTCAAAAAACATAAATCCATCATTATATGACAATGAATCAACAGGAATAAAATTATTTTGAGCTAATTTTTGCCAATCAGAATGAAAAGTAATATCCTGGTGATATGTATATTTCATAGCAATCAAAGAATCAAAAGATATGATAGAAATATTATGAATTGCAGGTCTTCTACTCAATGCATCAGCAACTACATTTTCTTTTCCAGGTTGGTATTGAATGATAGTATGAAAACTTTGAATGAAGGAAGCCCATTTGATATGACGGTCAGAAATTTGGGGTTGGCTAAGTAGATGTCTAATGCTTTGCTGGTCGGTCTTTATCATGAATTCTGAACCCATTAAATAGTGCTTCCACTGTTTTAATGCTTGTACAACTGCTAATAGTTCTTTGTCATAAGTGGAATATTTGAGCTCAGAGGGTTTCAGCTTAGAACTAGAATATGCTATTGGATGATTGTCTTGCATTAGTACGGCTCCTATTCCTGAACCGCTAGCATCGGTCACAACTAGAAAGAATGGTTTGTTAAAGTCAGGCAGTTGTAGAATAGGGGCATTGGTTAATGCACGTTTCAGTAAGTCAAAGGATTTTTGCTGAGTTTCAGTCCATTGATAAACAATTCCTTTCTTAAGAAGTTTGGTTAATGGTAAAGCAAGTAATGAAAAATTACGTACAAACTTCCTATAGAAACTAGCAAGACCAAGGAATGAGCGTAATTCATGCACGTTTTTAGGAACAGGCCAATGCAATATTGCATCAATTTTCTTAGGATCAACTTTAATTCCTTCTTTTGATACAATATGACCTAAATATTCTATTTCTGTCTTAAAGAATTCACTCTTTTCAGGATTTGCAAACAATTGATTTTCTTTCAGTAATTGAAAAACTAATGATAAATGGTCATAATGCTATTTTTTCACTTTGACTAAACACCAAAATATCATCAAAGAAAACAATCACACAATACTGATATTTCAAAAAGATACGGTTCATCATTCTACTGAAAGTAGCAGGTGCATTAGTTAATCCGAATGGCATGACTAAGAATTCGTAATGGCCAAACTGTGTCCTGAATGCGGTCTTAAATATGTCAGATCTATCTAGCCTCACCTGATGATATCCAGACTTAAGGTCAATTTTACTAAATATAGAATATCCTTGCAGTTTGTCCATAAGGTCATCAACTCTAGGTATAGGATACCTATTCTTTACAGTGATCTTATTTAAAGCTCGGTAGTCAATACACATACGATAGGTATTATTCTTTTTCTTGACTAAGAGTACAGGTGCACCGAATGGAGAACTGCTAGGTCGAATTAAGCCTCTATTTAGTAATTCTTCAACTTGACTCTGGATTTCTTTTTGCTCTATTTGATTGTGCCTATATGGTGCTTTGCAAGGTGGTTGTGTGCCAGGTATCAAATCAATCTTATGGTCTTCTCGACATGAAGGAGGTAAACCTAGTGGTAGGTCTTCTGCAAAACAATCCTTAAAATATGCAAGAAATTCCTTATGCCTAGGGTGCATATGATTTTCCTTTGCTTGCAATTCATTCACCCAAATGAGATATGATTTAGTACTCTTGCGTAATGCACATTTTGCTTGAGTATGCGAAAGCAGTGGAAAAATATTAAATGCATGCATACCATATAATGTAATAGATTTTCCTTGAAAATTAATATTCATTGTGTGCGTGGAATAATCTATATTTGGATTATGCTGGTGTCTCCAAGGCATTCCTAAAATAATGTCGCTTGACTGTAATGGGACAACTAAGAAATTTCTTCTTTCAATGTATGCACCAATTTGAATCTCTAAGTCTTGTACTTCTTGTGTGCCATTGTACCTAGTGCCTAAAAATGCAGCTTTTATGCGATAATGCGTAGGTACAGTCTGTAATTTCAATTCCTTTACCGATTTTGCTGAAATAAAGTCATGAGTACTACCGTCATCATGCAAGATAGTTCTTTCCTTTCCATGCACCAAACATTTCATAGTCAACAATGAGTGTGGAGTAGGCATACCTGGTAAAGTGTCGGAAGTAGTACTATCATCCTCATCTTCAGTGAAATCCGGCATATCCTCATGCTCGTCTTCGTCCATGGCTCCAAGATAGTTGATATGTGCTGGTGGCTTCTTTGAATGACAATTTGCTGCGAGATGCCCTGGCTGGTGACACTTATAGCATACTATTGGCTTGGCTTTGGTTACATTATTTGCAATGGCTGGAAGTCTGGGTACATTTGGATTTGCTTGTGGAATAGGCTTTGGATTTGGATTGACAGTGGATGGTAATGCAGGTGGTTTAGCCCAATTCTTGCGGAAAGATGGTGATGAGAAACGACCTGGATTAAACCTTCTAAAATTGGAATTGAATTGTTTAGATCCATAATTACCATTGGCTTGGAATTGCTGTGGTTGTCTGTCTCTTCCGCGTAGCTTATCTTCAGTGTCGTGAGCTAAGGAGATGGCGTCTTCAAGGGTAGCAAGCTTGAACATGTTCACTTCAGCGTAGTAATGTCCAAGAAGTCCAGACATATACTTCCGCTTATGTGTCGTCTCTAGTACGTCTTCAAGCATGTGTAGCTGTAGGAGTGCATTCCAAAAACGCTCTGTATACTGTGGAATGGGCTCACGATCCCGTTGTTGAAGTAAATCCCATTGCTTGATAGCCTTCTCATGAAATTGCGGTGGAAGGAAATTCTGCATGAACTTCTTCTTGAATTCTTTCCAAGTAGCAGGACATTCTATGCTCTTGCGTACTACAGTCCACCAAAGTGATGCTCTGTCTATCAGATGATTAGTAACACACTTGATTTTATCTTTTTCTGGATAAATTTCCTCTTGGAAATAGTCATCAAACTGGCTAATGAATGATAAAACAGTCTTTCCTTCTCGTATGCCATTGAAAGTGCGAAATTTAAAACTTCGTTTACTTATCTTGGATTCCTTGCGAATGGTTTGTGCTTCAAGAGTGGCGTCGATGGTACGTCGAATCAAATCTTCAGCCTGTGGTTCTTCTTTGTTGGTAGATGCTCTTTATAATTTTGTCAATTGCGCTTGCAATGCTTGCCTAGCCCTTCGCTCTTCTTCCAATTGTAATATGATTAGATCCATCTTTTGTTCCATGGTAGGCTCAGGTAGGTCGTCTTCAGTCATAGGATCATCCATATGTGGGGTCGTCATCCTGTAAAACTCAATAAACCTTTCTCACTCAAAGTCAGGTTAGCGGGATGAGCGTAGCTCAAATTCGGGGTTACAAGGCTATGTATTTTTGGGTATTTCTTTCTCGATTTTCAGAAAATCTGCAATATTTCCGTCTTCGTTTGCTGAAAGTACTTCAACGAACTTGTAGATAGGTAGAACACCTTGCCACGAACAACTTTCCAGTTTAGAGTTTTTGCATAGGAGCAAGCCTTCTAGGAGTTTTGAGCACTAGTCAGTTCTGACTCCACTTGACTAGTCTGACTTGCAGAGTTGCAGACTTAGCCGACTTGCAGAGTTGCAGAGTTGCAGAACTTAGGCTGACTTGATGAACTTGTAGGGCTTGATTCCAATCGACTTGCTGAACTTGACTTCTGATGCGCAGGACCCGGAGTTTAATGACTTTGTTGCCCTGTCTGATTTGAGTGACTTAGCTGAGACTTAGGTGATTAAGCTTAAGAAGCTTAATCTTCAGTCATCTGATTTTCGGGGGGGGGGGGGGGGGGCGTTTTTCGTGATGGCGCGAAAAACGCGACCCTCCTCTGAGACCACGATGAGAAATTGAGAAGCTCTTAAGCTTCTTAAGCTTCTTCTAAGCTTAACTTAAGCTTAAACTTATGAGAAATAAGAGATGAAATTTTTTGTTTTCTCACTGTTTCTTCACGACTTCATGAAGGAGATGGATGCATGGTCCTCCGCCTACAGAGCCTGGTCCTTCGCGATCTGACAATAGAAACAGGGGTTCTTGATCGCCAGAAGTCTGCCTGTATCGACGGTACGCGATGAGATTGACTGTAGAGCCCGATTGTTCCTGGAGCTCTGCCTTCGCTCGAGATTGGTAGCAATTGGAAGCTCTTGATCTCAGCTCCGCTCTGATACCACTTGTGTGCAGATCGGTCGCAGAATGCTCACGTAGTGAATCCCGGAAAGTCCCCAAGAACAATGAACTCTACCTTTTTGCACAAAAAACAATGTAAAAGCATGAACGACAAGAAGCAAGAGACCAATTGGGTTCAATCTCCCCCCATGCCTTGTGTGAGCGCTTCACAAAGCATGTATTTTATGTATATTTCCATCTTCATGCTCAATAATAGCCCAATTTACAAAAATATGACAAGCTTTTAGCTTTTGAATTCGCTTTCTACAAAAATAGGAAATAAAGCTAATGGACAGTGTCCATAGAGTCTGGCACGCCCAATCTCAATGTCCAAAATAGAAATAACATATCCGTGTGCATAGGCGCATACAAAATAATAATCAATAATCAATGTCTCAATAGACATAACAAAATATAGGCGTGGCGCCTATCAAAATATAATCCAAAGGTCAAATACTCGCTAGACTCCAATGCTTTCCTCCGCCATTGCTGCTATCTCTACACATCAACTGAAGCATTCACAATCGTTAGTAAAATAATACAATTAAACCGACAAAAGTGAATACCTAGCAGTCTTCAGCTACATAAATAAATCAACTGGTTAGAAATAAATCCTAACCTTAATTTATTACTAGTGCGCACTCTAAACTCATAAACGTTTATTAATTTAATTTGCATTTTGCGGAATCACCCGCTATGGAATCACCCATGTACACACTAAATTAATGAAACGCCCGAAAAGGACAGGCGTCCCCATCAACTTCTCGCACAAAGAATCCTCTTTGTGTATGAGCCCGGGTCATCTAAGTTTACGGAATCCACCGTAAAACCTCACGAAATCCACCGTGGAATATGCCTCCTGGCATCAGCTCTAGTCCTGATCCATTTAGTTACCTTACATGCCGAGTTACCATCCTTTTTAATTAAAAATCCAAGAAGCTTCAATCACACAGGGACAAGCACTAAAATGGAGGAGCACTGAAGGACCCAGAGGTCCAAAGACCAAGAGGATAGCAAGCTTGGAGTAGGCAGAAGACCTTGCCATTTTTTGGAAGCTCATCCTACAGGATCACAAAGAAGACCAAGCTCATCATCGCTGCCAAGAAGCCCAAAGCCCCAAAGGCCTCCAAGCCAAATCCTGCTCATCCTTCGTACTTTGCAGATGAGCTTTGAAACCATTGCAGCATTGAAGGAGGGCATGGGGGACGAGCTAGTACGCCATATCCAAGCCACGATCAATGCACTTGCATTTTACATCTGGTCCTATTTTTTTCTACAACCTCAAACCGTACCATGCCACCATGAAGAAGAAGCAGCAGCAACATTAGCTTTAGCTTCAAAAGAAGAATAAGCAGCAGCTTTGAGAAGACAAAGAAGAATTATTCTTGAAGGCAATAGGCAAGCAACTTCCCCAGCTTGCCCAAATGAAACAAAGATTTGTCAATCATCCCCTAACACCAAAGTTTAAGCAGTGCATTCTCAATGCTTGAAGATGCCTCATTTGAAATAGTATTTTACTAGTTGATAACAATAGTATTACCATGATTTCTTCCTGTAGAGATCAGACTTTGTTCACACAATTGGAAAATTTCCTCATATCTTTGAAGAAAAAATAAACTTGTGCTTTCATCTCTAGGAGAAACTCCGAGAACAAATTGATCAGGCCCGAAATTAGAATCACCATTCACAGTATGAGTCGAAGCCTTGGGTGGCTTGGAAGAACGAAACAGGAAAGGGTATGCAGCATTTTTTTGGCCCCTAGCTACATCCTGATCCTCTTTCTACCCATGTTTTACTAGATCAACTTAACCAAGTTTTGCAATCCATTGTCAAAGTCTTCAATAGAAAACTTGCTGTAAGATTTTGACTCAGCAGACATTATTTCTGAGTTAGTCCCATCAGCAAATGCTTCATTAGGATGTTATGTATTCCCCTCTTGTGTGTCTCAAGAGAACTTCCTAGCCTCTCCTGCTTTCCAAGGGGACCCACATTTGGCCATTTCGGCAATCACATTGGCAATGCTCTTATCTGAAAGTGGGTTATTAGTGGCTTCACCTCCCACAAAACCATTTGCCACTCCTGGCCTGCATGTTGTCTTAAGGAGCTTGTGCCTACAAGAATCTTGGAAGAAGCAAGCATCAAGAAGTCGTATTTGAAGATGGAAGTAAGAATGGAGGCTTGACATTTGGGGCAGCCATAGCCATAGACCAAGAACCTTGAATTTCTTCAAATTTCCTTAAAGATTGTGTCCTATGGCTGAAAGATTGGAGTCATTGTCATCAATGGAGCTCCCTACCAATTTGGAAGAGGTTTGGAGCACGAGAGTGTTAGAATATCAAGCTCATACTATTCTCCTGTTAGTATGTATGACCAACATTAGTCTTGTCCAGCTGTATCAGCAAGTGTGGGACATTAAATAAGTCGGTGGTCTTAGACCTTGTGTGAATGGTCCTACGGACCTTAGTACTATTGTAAACACTTACTCTAGGTGTGTGGTTAAGTGAGTATGAACGAAGAAGATGAGAGCATGCTTGCTCCTCAATCCGTCTCCAACTCTCTCAATCTCAACATGGTATCAGAGCCTCATCCATGAGGCTGTGGGAGATGGAGAATGACTATTCCGCACTGTGAAATGGAAAAAGCCTGACCTGAAGAAGAGGGTGATGATCTGCAGGTAAAGCCACAATTCTCCATTTGGTCTCTGTAGAGTGTTGAGCCTATTGAGGCTTGGTCCTTGATTTATTCAGCATATGCACTAGCTTCTAAGTATGAAGCATTGATTGAAAAGGTCAACAACTGAAAAACGTGGAGTAGCAAGAACTTGAAAGGAAAATTGTGCCTGTTGCAGCAGTCTGAAGCTTTTGACAAGCATTGTATTGGTATCTCTGCAAATGAATGCTATGCCACTTCGTGAAGTACATGAACATCAATACTAAAGCCTTCAAGTGTAGCAACAGATCTAAACATAAGAACAGGACTGAAAGCGTGGGGTGCAGGAAGATTACGTCAACAGGAAAAAGTGTGAGACAGGGAGGTACATGTCAGATAAACTAGCATATTTCCCTTGCTAATGGAATGCCATATGATGAAGCATATGATCAGCCTGCTCATCTAGCGTGGGCATAACAAATTGCGCCAGTTGGAAGAAGCATGAAGTGCCTGGAGAATGAGCCTGGTTGTGCCAGGAATAGATGGATAGCATTGGTGCTTATAAATACAAGTCAAGTTTGAACAAAACAGAGATGAAAGCAAGTGATTCCAAGCCACCTGCTGATTGTGAAAAGCTTCCACCCGCATCTAGGTCTGATTGAGAGATCTATAGTGTTCTCTTGGTGACATATTTGGTCCTGATTATATCAGCATGGACTATAGAGATCTGCATCTATTTTTAGACATGTCTTCTTGAGTATGTAAGTCTGGCACTTCAATTATCAGACATCGAACATTGTTAGAGTCGCTATGCTCACTGCATATGCTGAATATTTTTGTCCACTGCTGGAATGTACAGTGGCAAGTCAAAGCTCACTACTGAAGCAATATCAAGTGTGTTTGAACTGAGATACTACCTGACATGGTTGAAATGACATATGAACTTATTTGAGCACCTAATGCATACCTAAAGTTGGTTTACTACTGGATAGAACTTACACTAGTGTATATAATCTGAGAGAGGGTGTTGATTGACCTCTGTATGATCAATTACTGGCACCCACAAGTCCTGACATATATCTACTATGTTGTAAGATTATTTTTAAGCAGGAATATTGTGCTAATGCAGATGGTTACTGCTGAAAATTGAAAGGGCTGAACTGTCCTAAAGCTACCTTGTTTGGGAATGGCTATACAAGTGGTATCTAGATACATATGTGACTAGTCAACTTGCAGCTTGCAGATTTCAAACTATGGTAACTGAAACCCCCTTGCTAACAATTGAATCAGCAATCCAGCCACCCAAATTTGCAGCTAGGGCCATGGTACACCATGGAAGAACTGAAAACATTCCTGATTTTGTAAGGTTGAACTTCAGTACCTCACAGTAGTATGTTGGCATTGATGTGAGGAGAATGAAAGTCCCCCAATTATGGCAAATGTGGCAAATGTGTTGGAGTGTCTGTTGGAGTTATTGAAGTGAATTACCTTGGTTACTACAGAGATCTTATTGCTGGTTATTGTAGGACTAAAATTGTCATGTTTGGTAAGGTGCATGCCTATGCTGCTTGGCTGAGAGTTTGGGGACTCTAACTGACGTATTGATGTCTGTTGTATGACTGAACTGAGCCTAATTGAGCTGGATGCAGAGTGGCTGTTGCTTAATGTACATGTGTTATTTGAATGCTATGCAATCATTTGGTCATTGAAAAGACCATTTGGTCTGCAAGGATCTTCAACCCTGAAAGTCGACCAGGCAACAATTTGCAGATAGCAGGCGCATCTCATAGGTTCAACAAGAACTTTGGTCAGTAAATAGAAGTTAGCTTGTAGGAAGTCAAGCAACATCATGACAAATGCAGATAGAACCGATAACATAACCCAGATTGTGGGGGAAAAGCTTGATAGTAACAATTATGCCATATGGAAGTTTTGCATGGAGAACTTCCTAATAGGGAAAGGCTACTGGGAGTTGGTGACTGGAGCGGAAGCTGAACCTGAGCTCCCAGATTGACCTACGGCTGGTCAGAGATGATTACATCGAGATTGGATAGAAAGAGCTTGTAGAGTCTTGCACTGGCTCTCTTTATGTATCTCAGATGCCATGGTAATGCAGATAATGAACTGCACCTCTCCTAAGAATGCATGGGACATTTTGGTCAAGTACTATGGCACAACCACTAGTGCCAAGAAGATACAGTTGAAGCAGAAGTTCAACAACATGGAGAGAAAGAGAAAATCTATACAGGATTATGTCACAAAGGTTAAGACCATTGCGGATCAGCTGGCATCTGTTGGCTCACAGGTTGAAGATGAAGACATGGTTGCTGTGACCTTGAATGGCTTGGGGCCTAAATATAAGTCTTTTGACACTTTTGTGTCTGTGACGGCTGAAATGCCTGATTTCAATGAGTTGGTTGCATTGCTTATCCATGAAGAGATTAAGCTTGGCTTGGCTGCAGGATCTAGCAGTTCTAAAAACAAGGATGCAGTTTTCTATTCCATTCAACGCGGTCGTGGAAACCGTGGTAGTGGCTATGGATCTGGTAGAGGAGGCCAGCGAAATGCATCCTATGGCAATAACAACCAACAGGTATTGAATGAAAGAGGTGGTGGAAACTTTAGAGGCACGGGGAGATCTAGCCCTAGAGGTAGAGGCTCCTGGCAACAACAGTGTCCATCTGACAATCTGAACAAGGATAAGGATTGTTATTACTGCGGGAAGTATGGGCATATTGCCAAAGACTGTCGGAAGAAGCAGGGCAATCAGAAAGGCAAACAACATGGACATTTTGCTACATCTAGTCAAGCAGATGATACTTCAGGGGATAGATTGTTTGCCATGTAGTATGTAAAAGATCGAGTTGCTGAAAAATCCACTGATGATGTAGTTTGGTATATTGATTCAGGGGCATCAAACCACATGACTCCTCACGGTGATTGGTTTACTGATATGGTGGCTGAAAAACATGGCTATGTCTATACAGGTGATGATACACATCATAGCATTGAACATAAAGGCAAAGTGCCTCTTATGGTTCATGATGGCAGAAAGAAAAATTTGCATGATGTATTGCATGTTCCATTGATTACGAAGAACTTACTATCTATTGCGACAGAGTAGAACTTGCAAGTTAGATTCAATAAACATGGCTGCTTTATTGAAGAGTTTGGCAATGGATGCAAGTTGATAGCTCGCGATCACAGGAATGGCAAAATGTTTACTCTTGATGCTACATTGCCAGAGCTGAATTCAGCTATGTTTGCTCATGGTTCTGGCACTATTAGAGATTTGAAAATTTGGCACAATAGAGATTTGGAAATTTGGCACAAGAGAGTGGGGCACGTAAATTTGCAAAGGCTGCAAATTATGCAGAAAAAACAGCTTGTTACAGGTCTAGCCAAGTTCCAATATTCAGATATTGGTCATGTATGCGATGCTTGCCAGTTTGGTAAGTAGTCAAGGTTGCCATTTGTTAGGCATGTAAGGCAGAGTACACATCCATTGCAATTAGTACACTCTGATGTTTGGGGGCTAGCCCATAATGCATCCATGGGAGGCTCAAAGTATTATGTGTCATTCATTGATGATTATAGTCGCTATACTTGGGTTTGCATTCTGAAGACAAAGGATGAGGTGTTTGCTATTTTTCATAGTTTAAAAAGTAGGTTGAAAAGGAATTTGATTGTTATATCTCTTGCTTGAGATCAAATAGTGGTGGGGAGTATGTATCAAATGAGTTTGACAACTTCTTGGCTCAAAATGGCATACACAGACAACTTACCTGCAGCTACACTCCTCAGCAGAATGGGGTAGCTGAAAGAAAGAACAAGGTCTTGATGGAAGCTGCTCGTGCCATGATGAATGAGAACAAGATGCCACTCTATTATTGGGCTGAGGCTGTTATGACAGCCATGTATATCTTAAATCGGACTCCCACTGCAAGTATCCATGAGATGACACTGTTTGAGAAGCTGTATGGCTATAAGCCAGATGTAAGTCACATGAAAGTCTTTGGCTGTCTTGCTGATGTGCATATTCCAGATGAAAAAAGAAAGAAGATGGATCCAAAAGCGCATAAGTGTGTTTTCATTGGGTATTCGCAAGAGAAGAAGGCATACAAATGCTATGATCCCTCTACCAGGGAGACCTTGGTGAGCAGGGATGTTATTTTTTATGAGATGGGTTCTTGGTATGTATCACCAGCTATAGTGCCATCAGATATGACTTCTACTCATGTATCCACAATTGATATGCAGCAGAGCACTGCTATGATAGGACCTAGTAGTCAGACAGCATCCCCATGGATAGGGAGATTGAGGAGCTCACCGTCCACTGACACCAGTATGTCAGTGAGGGGGAGATATGATGTCGCGGACAAAGGAAAAGAGAAAGTTACTGAGGATGTATCTGGGATGATGACACCTGGTAGAATGACTTCTGGATATGAGTCTACTGACACTTTAGACAGTGAACTTGGTATTCCGACTGTCTATATGCCTAGCGCAAGGTAGAGCAGGTACATTCTGCCTCATGAGAGAGGGGAATCGAGTAGTGCACCACAGCTTAGATGCTCACAGAGGGTCAGATACCCTGTTGACAGGTTGATATATAGTGGCTACACTGTAAAGAATTATGCTTACATGACAAAAGTGATGGAGATCAAAGAACCAGGACATATGCTGAAGCAGTGGAAAATGAGAACCGGTGTGCAACCATGGATGAAGAAATGAATGCCTTGACTGAAAATAAGACATGGGATCTTGTGCCACTGCCTGAAGAAAAAAAAACCATTGGCTACAAATGGGTCTACAAAATCAAATGCAAGTCAGATGGCAATGTGGAAAGGTACAAAGCATGGCTGGTTGCTAAGGGATATACCCAACAGTATGGACTTGATTATGAGGAAACATTCAGCCCTGTTGCCAAGATGGCAACCATACGCACTATGATTGCCTTGGTTGCTACTAGAGGATGGAAATTACAGCAAATGGATGTTAAGAATGCACTTCTTAAACGATGACTTAGCAGAGGATGTCTATATGGTTCAGCCAGAAGGGTATGTTCACCCTGATTTTCAGCATTATGTATGCAAGCTGAAAAAGGCACTGTATGGGCTGAAGTAGGCTCCGAGAGCTTGGCATGCTAGGATCAGTTAACTACTTGCAGATGTTGGGATTTACTGTTGGTAGGGCTGATCACAGCCTATTTACAAAGAAGATTGACAGTGGCTTGGTAGTGTTGGTCATATATGTTGATGATTTGATAATCATTGGTAATGATGACTTGGGCATATAGCATGTAATGAAGATGCTGAAATCTGAATTTGAGATGAAAGATCTCGATGAATTGAAGTACTTTTTGGGTATTGAGGTAATCACGGCTTAAAATGGTTCATGGCTGATGTAGAAACGTTATGCCATGGAAATACTGAAGAAGTATGGCATGGCTGAATGCAAACCATTGGATACACCCCTTGATTAGAATGTCAAGTTGGACATTAGCACTGGAGCTGAAATTCAGGATATGACTATGTACAGGCAGATGGTTGGAAGTCTAATCTACTTGACCATCACCAGGCCAGATTTGAGTTATGCAGTTGGGCTCATAAGTCAGTTCATGCAAAAGCCCAAGAAGCCACATTTGGATGCTGTTAGGCGGATTATGAGATATGTTAAGTCCACTGTAGATTATGGGTTGCTCTATATGAGAGATAAGCCCTTAAAACTAGTTGGATACACAGATGCAGATTGGGCAGGATGCTCATATGATCACAAATCTACGAGTGGTTATTCTTTTGGCCTTGGAAGTGGCATGATCAGCTGGAGCAGCAAGAAGCAACCAACGGTTGCATTATTTAGTACTGAGGCAGAGTACAAGGGTGCTGCATTGGCAGCATGTGAGATTTCATGGCTGCTCAAGCTCATGGCTGATTTGGATATTCAGGTGGATGCTCCAGTGACCTTATTATATGACAACCTCGGTAGTGTACTCCTGGAAATGAATCCAATATACCATGCTAGGACAAAACACATAGAGGTACACTACCATTTTATCAGAGAGATGGTTCTTGCAGGGAGAGTAGATCTTATGCATGTGAAGATTGATGAACAGGTTGCAGATATCTTTACCAAGTCTTTGGGTAAAGATAAGTTTAGTAGTTTTAGACAGCTACTTGGAGTTCATCGGATGATTTGAGCTTGAGGGGGAGTGTTAGAATATCAAGCTCATACTATTCTCCTGTTAGTATGTATGACCGACATTAATCTTGTACAGCTGTATCAGCAAGTGTGGGACATTAAATAAGTCGGTGGTCTTAGACCATGTGTGAATGGTCCTACGGACCTTAGTACTATTGTATACACTTACTCTAGCTGTGTGGTTAAGTGAGTATGAATGAAGAAGATGAGACCATGCTTGCTCCTCAATCCGTCTCCAACTCTCTCAATCTCAACAGGGAAGGCATTATGGGGTTAAATTTTGGGAGATTCTTCTCCTATGGCCTTCAAAGCACGCATGGAGCTACTAAAGCTCAACCCCTCCTTCTCCCATTGAAGAATCAAGCTTCAAGACTCAATTCTTGGTTGAAGCTTTGTCATCATGAAGCTAATTGGAGCATTGGAGAGCAACCTTGGGACATTGGCCATTGACTCTCAACCCTTCTTCACTAATCCAAGAGGTAATTGACTCTTAAACTCTCTTTTATTTCCATCCTATTTGCTGAGCCAAAAAGCCTATTGTTGGGAGAGATTCAAGTAGTCAATCATGCATTTTATTGAAGGCTTCAATGCTTACATGCTACCAATTTAATCTTAGTCCTCTCTTAGGCTTTCTTGCATTGAAAATGGTTCATTCTATGTTGAAATTTTTTGCTAGTGTTTAGTGATTTTCTCACCCTAATCTCTTGACTTGTGATGATTGTTTGAGCATAAACTAATCTCTGAAATCCATTGTAAATGAGGTGAGATAGCAATGAGTCACTACTTGGTAAGCCCCTACCCTTAACACCAATTTTCCATTCCATACATTTCATGAAAAGGTTTGATTCCTACTTCCGAATGCATCTCATGCTAGGTGTTTAATTAACAAATATCTACCATGTATATTCCGAGCGAGGAAAAGCCTGATGCTAGGCGAGGTGGCAAGATAAAAGAGGGGTGACCCCCCCTTGCCATCAAAGACCTTGAAGAGGTGCACAACCTGGCCCAGGGGGCACTTTGCCAACGTCCAGGTGATCCAGAGCCCCCCGAACTTGTTTGCAGGTGCATAGATATTTTGGGAACGATGAGAATTGGCATGTCATGATGATGCCATTGATGTCTATGGCATATTGGTGTACTTGGGATTATGACACTAACGTATATGGCATATTGATGTACCACTAATATAATTACAATGATTTATGACTGAGAATCAATGCTAAAGTGTATCTTTAAATATACATGCAGTCATGTATGCAGTTATGCCAGTGAATGCAACAAATAGTGCATGTATGATGCTCATATGTGAGTGGCACGGTCATGGGAATTCTCATTTTCATGATTAGTAGTGATGTTGTGGTGTAGACCATGTGTATGTATGCTGAAGTAATGTATGGTGCCATGGGAGAAGTGATTGCAGACGTACAATAGACGAGGGATTATATTTTAGCTCTCTTGAATTCCTACAAGGTGATGTAGACATTTTTAGTCAGTTACAAAGGTAAAGAGTGAGTACCAACACTAAAGAGCATGCCCCAAAGAGTATTGGTAGACCTCAGTAAACTCCCCTATCATTTTGGCACTTTAGTTGGGAACTACCCATCCCTTACAGGCAAAACAATCCCCTATTGCTCTCAAATAGGGTGCAAGACTGCATAAAACAGCTATAGATTTGCTATTACAAAATTTTCTGTACTAGTAGCACGCTTAAGCTTTCTTTGAAGAAGAGATCCTTATCTTCGATTTGAACTAAAAGGTGGGTCAATTGAAACTCCCTAGCTCCAATTACGAGCAAAACAGTGAGCGGGGATCTAGTGGGACTACACTTAGCCATGGCAAGGAGGAACAAGGAAAAAACTAAGGCAAATGATGACCTCTAGCTATAAATAAGGAATGCACACGCCCCAAGGGCTGAAACTAACATGGAGGTGGAAGATGAAGATTACTCTCATGATGTGGGGAGCCTCAACATGCTCACTAATACCCTGAATTCGCATGAGACAAGGCATGCTAAGCTTTTAATTCCTCTACAATCCAACTCTGGCTCCTTTTCTTCACCTAAAACAAACTCATAAAGGCCCTTTCCAATGAGAAAGTTCGCCACATGGAGCTTGCATGAAGGGTAGTTGTCATTTTCTAGCTTCTCAATAATGGGATTTCCACTGTTCTCTACCAGTATCACAAAAAAGGATACAACACAGCAAGCTAGTCTTCTGCAGCCTTTCATAATAAGTGCATAACAATACACCAAGCAACCTTTTTCACTGATTTCTCAATAGTACATGTAATCTGTAACTTGTTTGCAGATAAATCTTATGTTTTCTTCCTGGCAAACACCTCAAAAATTATAGATTCAAAATCTGTAACCTATGCACCCACTTTCGGTCAATACAGTCGAAATCACAATGTACCCTGAAATTGTTGTCCGCAACTTTGCAGCTCTAAAACAGGGCCTGAAACGGTTTTTGATGCCCAAAAGAATTGTGGTTAAACCCTAAAGTGTTTATCTATAGAATATATAGTGCTCTTCTTGCACACTAAATCTCACAACAATTTGAGATTTTCACTCTATCCTGCTTCCGGTGCCTCCGCAGGCACTATCCAAGAGAGAGAGTGGAAGAATGGGAGAGCTTCTTACCCATTGCTTGCTTGCTCGAACCTTGCTTCTTCTCCTTCACTTCAACCTTCAAAATCAACCTCTCTTAGTGTTATGGCTCTGATACCATATCAAGAATCGCGTGGTGGAGGGACTTGCTTGAGCCGTTGTACCAAACACACACACTGTATACACAAGAGGAAGCTCACTCAAGAACACAAGAAGAGAGATGGAGGCCAAAACATTTTCTTGCTGATTTTTTCTTCTTTTTCCACACACTATACAATATACAAAACGTATAGATAAGATACAACATAAAGGAAATTGGCCTTCTAAGTCAAACAGTGCATAATAGACTACACTAATCGATTGGCACTATATCTTTGCCAGCTGTAGGTAAGTGTAACAAAATAAATATAATAAGTGATAAGTTAGTGGCCATGTGAGTATCATAATGACCACCAATGTGCTAAGTGTAGACGTGCGGACCCATCTAGCTAGATGGTCCATCATCAATATCCGCACGTGTCGAGCTTGGCATCTCAACATTGTGTATTAAGGGAAAAACTCATGGGAAGGATGTGTTTATACTTGTAGATAGTGGTAGGATTCATAGTTTCATTAATAGAGAAATCATGGATAGACTGAAATGTTTTCGCACTGATTTACAACAGCCATTGAAGGTGCAAGTTTCCAATGGGAATGAAGAAATTAGCACTCAAGTATGCCTTGCTGTTCATATTCAACTTGCTAAAATTTTTGGACAGCAAATGGATTTAATTGCATTGGAAATGGGGCCTATAGATGTTGTCTTGGGTTGTGATTGGCTGAAAATTTTGGGCACTATAACCATGGATTTTTTCTTGCTATATATGGAGTTTGTCAATGTGGAAGAGCTCATTCACTTGTAGGGAATTCAAAATAACAATGAATTTTAGCTCATTACCAGCAAACAACTCAAGAAAGAGTTCAAGAGACGGTCCCAAATCTTTATATTTTAGTTAAATTAAAAAAATTCAGATCGGTCCACTAAAACAATAAAGAATTCAGCACTGAGAGCTCTTTTAGAAGAGTACAAGGACCTCTTCCAAGTACCTATAGCACTACCCCCTAATAGGGTGGTGGATCATCCCATAGATTTGCAGCCTCAGTCAAAGTCTATGAAAAAGCCACCTTACAGTTGTCTAGGTTTGAAAGAGAAAAAGTTGCCAAACAAGTCAAAGAATTACTGGACATGGGATTTATTGAGCCTAGTTCTTCACCATATGCTTCCCATGTGTTATTAGTCAAAAAGAAGGATGGATCTTTCAGAATGTGCATAGACTACAGGGATCTAAATAAGATCACCATGAAGAACAAGTACCCCATTCCACGCATAGATGACTTGCTAGATGAGCTCAAGGGGGCTAGGTACTTTATAAAGATAGATTTAAGGTCAGACCACATCCACATGAGGGCAGGGGATGAGGTCAAAACAGCATTTTGGACTAATCGAGGACTTTATCATTTCTTGGTTATGCCTTTTGGGTTAACTAATGCACCAGCTACCTTTCAAACCTTAATGAACAAAATACTTCAACCCTTTCTTTTCAGATTTTTGTTGGTTTTCTTTGATGACATCCTCATCTATAGTAGATCATTGAAGGATCACCTTTGGCATATGAGGCGGGTGTTTAATATATTGAGGCAGCATAGACTCTTTGCCAAGGAGATAAAATGTTCTTTCATGCAGACAAAAGTGGAATACTTGGGGCACATTGTTAGTGAAGATGGAATTAGGGCTGATCCTAAGAAAGTGCAGTGTATAAAAGGCTGGCCCACACCTGCAAATACCACTTTGCTTAGAGGATTTATTGGTCTCTCATCATTCTATTGTAGATTCATTAGACATTATGCCACTATTGCAGCTCCCTTGACTGACATGCTTAAGAAAGAGGCCTTTTTCTGGGATGCCATAGCTGATAAGAGCTTTAATCAGCTCAAGGAATTGCTTACCTTAGCTCCCATCTTGGTTTACCCAAATTTTTTGAAAGAATTCACCATTGTGTATGATGCCAATGTGGCAGAGGCATAAGGGCTATATTGTTACAGGAGCATGGGGTTATAGCATTTGAGAGCTGCAAACTTGCTAAAAATGAGATGACCATGAATGTGTATGACCAAGAGATACAGTCCATCCTTCATACCATTAAGAAATGGCACCACTACTTGTATGGTAGTAGATTTAGGGTCAAGAGCGACCATAGGGTCCTCAAGTATTTCCTTTCTCAGTCTAATCTTACCCCCAAACAACACAGATGGGTAGCTACATTGCAAAACTATGACTTTGACATTACACATACATGAGAAAAAGATAATGTAGTTGCTGATTCGTTATCTAGAATGTGGGCGTGTAAAGTTTCAGCCATCATGGAACTTCATAATGATTGGATAGAAGAGCTTCAGGAGGCCTATTTGTTAGATGTTGGTTTCAGCCACATTTTTCAGAATTTACAGCAAGGGCATGTTGAAGAAAACTCTCCATACCAGCTTAAGAACGGTCTCTTATGGTTTCAGGGGAGGATTGCCATCCCATACACTTCTCCATTCAAGCAAAAGATCATGCAAGAGATGCATTACTCGCCTACAGTTGGTCATTTTGACATATTTAAAACCTATGACAATATTGCTAAGAGCTTTCACTAGAAGGGCCTATGGAAGGATGTAAAAGATTTTGTCTTGAGCTGCATGCCATGTCAGCAAAAGAAGGATAGGACCTTAAAACCAGTTGGTTTAGTTCAGCCATTGCCTATGCTTGAAGGCAAATGGACACACATTACCGTGGACTTCATTACCGGTCTACCGGTGATCAAAAAAGGATGGAACAACATCTATGTAATTGTGGACAGACTCACCAAGGCAGCCCATTTAATTCCTACAAAGACTCAATATAATGCTTCTTAAGTAGCCAGCCAATTCATGGAACATGTTTTCAAATTACATGGCTTACCACAGGTCATTGTGCATGACCAGGATGCTAAGTTCATGAGTAACTTTTGGCAGGCAGTTTTCGGCTCTATGGACACTCAGTTAGCCCCTTCCAGTGCTTACCATCCACATATCGATGGGCCAGATAGAGAGGGTTAACAAGTGGCTAGAAACTTACTTGAGGCATTTTTGTCATGATGTGGAGCATGCTTGGGACTCATGGTTGCATTTGGCTGAGTTTGCCTATAATAACTCTACACACTCTAGCATTGGAGTTTCACCTTTTGAGGCATTATACAACTATAAGGTGCCCCTTGCCACGGTTATCTTCAATGATAAGATAAACCCACAAAGTAAGGAGGATTTGGATAGAATGCAGGCCTTACTTCAGCAGTGTACAGTCAACTTGAAGAAAGCTCAGGATCAAATGAAGCTTCATGATGATGACAAAAGAAGGGATGTTGAGTTCCAAGAATGGTATTTGGTGCTTTTGAAGGTACCCAAGTCCAGATATGCCACCCTTAAGGATGGGTCCAGCAAGAAGTTAGCTCATAGGTTCTATGGGCTCTATGGGCCATATCGGATTGTCAAAAGAGTGGGAGATTTGGCATATCGGTTGGCATTGCCCCCACCCATGAAGATTCATAATTTCTTCCATGTGAATCAATTGAATCCCTTCATTGGATCATCATTGGATTATGTTGAGGTTAGCTTCTTGGAGGCTAGCTTTAGTTTTGAAGGGTTTCCATACCTTCTAGAAGTAGATTTGGCTGAAATCTAGCTAACTATGTCCCTGTTTTCTCTCAGATTGACTGCAGATAGCAGACAACTCTCTGTTTCAAAGTAGATTTTATTATGTACTATGGACAGCAATGGACATCATGCATGGACTGAAATTACTCATTGAGATCTTTGTTTTGACATATGGCACACCTTGATTGGAGTCTCCTATAGAAAGTTATGACAGATTTACTACAACATGGCCCTATAGTAAACAACTTGCTGTCCACTATCTGCAGCTCACATTTACTCAAGATTTTTGGGTCAAATTTTCATTTTTATAATTCCCCAATAAGGCCCATGTATCGTACATACCCCAATGACCCATCATATGCAATAATCATTCATTATTATACCTCTGTAATAATGTAAGAGAGTCGTACTCTGATCTGCTCTTGCACCCAATTATCATAAGTGCCCAAATTGTTTTTTAGGAAAAAAACCTTCAAGTGGGGATGGAATGTAAGAGAGGGGGATTTAATAATGGGAAAACACTAGCTACATTGGCTCGCATATAAGGTGTTAGGGACTTGATTTTTGGGCATCATACAATAATACAAGTCTCCTTTCATCTTCACCTCTCTCTCCAAGCTTTCATGGCTTCTTACTCTCTCTTTCTATCTTTCTCTCTCCTTTTCTAGTATTTCTCTCTCCTCATCACTCTCTTTCTCTCTCTTCATGCAATCTTTATCTCTCTTCTACACACACTCTCTCTCTTCTTCTTCTCTCTCTTTCTGTCCTCTTCTTGACAGTTGAACTTGATTATATTATAGGGAAATGCAAGTAGATGAGGAACATTGTTTGGATACATAAAGAAGCTTATAGTACATTGAGAAGAAGTTGCTACAAATATAATAGTGTTCTATTCAACAAGTAAGCTTTCTTAATGCTTTAGCTTTGAAATACTAACATTTTAAGAAAAAGGAATATACTTGTGAGTTGAAGTATTACATTTGTTTAGCTTGTCTTTCTATAAGTTTTTGGCTACATGCAAAAATTTTAAGGTTTGCTCAATATATGATTTTAGGATGGGGAGATCTAGAAAAGAAAAACACCAATGATTGCTAGAGCAATGTAGAATCACCACATCCCAAATTTGCATCATGCTAAAAATGAAATTGGAGAGAAAAAAATAACATATGTTCCTAGCTATGTCTCCTCCTTGAAGTTAATGTATACATGATCATACTCTATCATCGATGAGGAGGGCAAAGAAAGGGTTAAGTGCTCAATATGCACTACATTGGACATGTCAAATCCTTTTGGAGGAAAAGGTAGCATCACTATTCAAAAGCAAGCATTGGCCATTCATAATGCATGTGAGCCGCACAAGCTAGTGATTCGACACAAAAAGTTCAAGGTTGGTGACAATATAAAGCACATCAAAAAGCTTGTGGAACTTATAATAGATAATGAAAAGTGCAGAATTATTAGTGTGATACAAATCATGTATAGAGTTTCCATGAAATATATGTCTTTAGAAGCATTTGAATAAGAATGTAAGTTTCATATGTACATGAAGACTCCAATCATGCCTCTTACTTGTGACGCCAAGCATGCCTCTACATGTTCTTTCCACATTTCTTGGTAGGTTTTATGTCCAAAAGAACATGTTTTGGTCTTATCAGGGTCTCTCCACAGTCAAATGTTATTCAAAAGGTTCTATCCACACAAGCAACCACTATTATAAAGTACATGTGTGACATGCATTCCAACCTATGCATACAAATACTTATTGCATATTGTCTTCTATTTCATTATCTCCTCTTTTGAACAATGTTACTTAAGAACTTATGTTTGTGTGGCTCGTACTAATTTGAAAAGGTGATGCCAATTATATAATAGAGGGCATATTCAAAATGTGGCTAACTAAAGGATTCTAGATTGAAAGGGTTTCTTGTTTCCACACACATACTATAATTGATCAAGAACCAGATGATAAGAAAGAAATAGAGACTTCAATAGTGAAGTTACATTCTTACATGGAGAAACATAAAGGTATTATCTTTTTTATTTGTTTGAGCTTATATATGTAGTTCTTTCTATTGAAAAATAGGCTATGCATTAGATGAGGCTTTTTAATATCAAACTCATTATATAATATAAGTTTAATTTTCATGAAGATTAGGATTTTGAGGTCATTGAAGCTATGTTACATGACTTCAAAGACAAAATCTTTGCTTGTGTAAGGTGCAAGTATGATGACACGTGGCTACATTTGTGTCCAAGGTCTGATCTATATACAATTTTGATAGAACATACAAAATCAATATTGCACACAAAGGCATTTTTGAAGGAAGAGGAAAAATCCAAGCCATTGCTCAGAGGATTGCACGGACATCCTCGAAAGGGTATGGTGCATGATCCAAAACAAACATCTCTTAGCAAGTTTATGGACTCACATAATTGAGGTGAGTAAGAAGAGCACCAATGTGAAATATTTATTAGATAATCAATGTAGTGGCAAACTTTGGTTTTCAAAGCCTTTTACCAGGGCAAATCTGAATTATGGAAATACATGCTTTCAAATAGATGGTTGCTTTCATCACATTGATTGTCCACGTATTTCAAATAGTGGAAAACCATTCACAAACTTTTTTTGTGCTCATTGCAAATATATATCTAAGCTTTCTGACTTTAGGATGACAGTATATAGGGAGAAGTTAACCCAAGAGAAGAGAGAGAATAGGGGAACTAGATCTGGTAGAAGATTAGATTATCCCACTAAATAGGAGCTTAGACAAGACTTGTTGCCAAAAAGCATATAAGAGAACTCACTTTTAAATTATGCAAGTATAAGCTTCAGCTTGCTACTCTTTTAATGAAAATAAGGAGCTTACATGAAGCCAACATGGAGTCTCTTAATTGAATATATGTAAAGATATTTTGTACCAATATAATAGAAGCCTATAGATTGGGAAAATTTGGTGGAAAAACTCTATGGGACTTCTTGCAAGGCATAGCTACAAATATGTTTATGATCAAAGGGAGGCCAATGATATAGTGCAAATACCAAAGCTTTGTTTGAGGTTGCAAAGATGTGGGGTGG
Organism: Lygodium microphyllum; assembly: GCF_053477565.2. Lineage (NCBI taxonomy): Eukaryota > Viridiplantae > Streptophyta > Polypodiopsida > Schizaeales > Lygodiaceae > Lygodium > Lygodium microphyllum. Next base: position 45,503 of record NW_028229692.1, on the reverse strand, counting down.
GACCAAGGTTGCATGATTTCCTCACTACTAACCTCAATGGCCCTTCACTCTCAATGACAAAGAGAGCCCAAAGACAAGCACCCACTTCATATGTGATATATTTTTGATGCCTTTGCTGAAATATATCAAAAGGAGAAAGAAAAACATGGCATTGCAAGAAAGATTCCCTTTATTTTAGTGGAAGATGAGACTACCATAAAGAAATGAATAAGGTAAACATACTACAAAAATTATTTTTTGGGCTTGTAAATAATATTATTGATCAACTTTTAAATTTTATGACATTTGTTGCTTTGATTATAGGTGGAACCTTAAAGATGATATGCTCATTGGGTTTGATGGATACAAGTCTTTAGAGCATGAGTGCAGGACTTCATGTATGATTAAAGTTGGAGAAGCAAAAGTAACCTATGACATAATTATTGATGCTTTTGAGACTTGTATCATTGGTGGTTAAGCAAGAGTCTTTTTTTGCAAATCCACTTCATGAAGCACTTCCACACTTAGTTGTGGCTGCTCATTGCACATGCAATCGATTTGATGCAAGTTTTGTCCAAATAAAATGGAGCGAAATCTCAACATTGTGGGACGAGAAGCTTGCCTTGACGATAGGTCCTATTATTGGATATGCATTAGGTGGAGATAGTTGATGGAACCAGATACAAGATTGAATGGGACAGATGGCCTCTCTCAGCCAAATTATCAAATAGAGAGGTTTTGGATCTACATGATCAAGATTTATACATAATTGAAAAAATCTTGTCAATATTCTTGACAAACCAAAGCATCAACTGGCTCTTGGTAATGTTTGGGTTACCTTGAATCATGATGATATTGTTTATGATTATTTTCCAATTGAGAAGCATATGCTTAAGGAATCCAATATGAGGCAAGATAATCATCAAAATTGGGCTACAACGCAAAAAATGTGTAGTAGGCAAGTCCAATGGTGTTTGGGGGAGCTAGCAAATAATGGAAAGCATAGAAAAGAGAGAAGCATGGTGGGAACACAAGCTTCCCTTGAATTGTAGGAGACTACATTGATATTTTCTTGTCTCCACACTTTAGCTTGGTGGAGAGAGTCCATTCAGCAAGCAAAAGTGGCATTTGTTTTTAAGTTTCGAGATCTTGGATTATGAAACATGCCACATATACATTATCAAAAAATTGTATTACTAAATAGGCATTCCTAGATGTACAACTCTTGTGCCACTTTGTTGTACTACTCATAAAATATCTTAAAGACTTTCATTCAAATAAGATGCTTTCAATACATTTGACTGGATCTGATGCAGTTGAAATCTTCTTCAGCAAAGTCGGGAGCATGGTTGGGCAAGAGGACACATATGATTTGCTTGACATGCTACATATAGTATAGGGATCTTGAATAGGCTTTCATATTTTGAGTACAAGGAGAATAGTGTGAAATTTACACATGCCCATAAGAAACAGGAACATGTATGGAGAGACTTGAATCTCAAGGATACCATGGAAGAAGTAGATGGTGATTACAGATGTGTTTCAACTAATGAGAAGATAATTGATGCCTTGAAAAGGGGATTAAAAAGTGCTCACCACATTTGAGAATTTACACATGAAACCAAAAGGTAAAGAGGATAAGCAGTGGTGGTTGGAGCCTTAGTCCGAACGTTTTTTTTAATGCTTATGCCAGTTCAAATTTCCAATATTCTGATATAGATGAGATTTTTCAGCTCTTACAAATGATGGAGTGAATTTAGAGGAGGATCTATCCACAAGGGAGATAAGACATGTAGTAGATTCTTTGTTAGAAGAAAAGGATAGAGTAAATCCAGTAGTGGAGCTTGACAATAATAGGTTTCATTTGAAGTAAACATTGGTAAGTCAACTCAATGGCCAATCCCACATTGTCCAAAGATAGGCTTATAGGATGTAACAAGGAGTATACTATAGTAAGGAGGAGAAATATCATACTCAAACAAATAACAATCTATTTGGCATTGGTTCAGATTGTGTTGTGTTCTTCCAAGAAGAGCATACAAATGGGAAGATTACAAGGCCATTGATAAGATCTTCAAAAAGTATTAAAAATAAATAAAAGTCAAGGTGTGTGGTACTTAGTACAAGTTCAAAAGATGAGAATAAAAGTTGGTGGTGCCTATGTGGGATACAAGAGAGGATTTAGCCTCCTAGATAGGCCCTCAGGAGTGGAGGTTCAACTTGGATCAAAAATCAAATGGAATATGATGTTTTACATATGATTTGACAGACCTTGATATGATAGATATTGAAAGTGTCATTGCCCTTGCAAACCTCACATATGATTATAATAATAACAAATATGAGCTTGATGAAAATGATTGGAAGACCTTCAATGAATTCATAAAGGACCATTGAGGATAGGTAAACGAACATTATTTTTTCTCTTTTTTAGTATTATCTACTATGTAAATTGAGTGAAGGAAAAAAGTCTTATAGAGTGATTTTTTGGTGTTTTCCTTCATGTTAATGTTTTATATTTGTATGTGTGCATCAGGAATGCGACTAGTAGATCATGACAATGCATTTATGCATGTCGGAATTAGCATGGACTCTAGCTTTGAAAATGCCAAGGTATTAGGTGGAACACACTTATGGATTGGGGAAAAAATTTGTATATCACATTTTTCGTATAGCTATATCTACTTTATAAGGAATACAAAATAAGTTTTGCATCAATAAAAAAATAAAAATCCATATGTTTTCATTGAATCATCATGTGGATTTTGTATTTTCACATTTTTTGTATATCTATATCTACTTTGTAAAGGAACACAAAATAAGTTTTCTACAAATGCAAAAATCAATTGTGTGGATTATTCTAGAATTTACTTGTGGGCTATAGAAATACAACATGTTTTTCCTTTTAATGTACGTACCTCCTTGAATTACAAATTAAGATTATATTCATTGTGTTGCTTGAATTATGGATTGAGTAGCATTTATCTCTTGTCATCTCTAAGAGAGAGAGAGAGCGTGCGTGTGTGTGTGTGTGTGTGTGTGTGTGTGTGTGTGTGTGTGTGTGTGTGTGTGTGTGTGTGTGTGTGTGTGTGTGTGTGTGTGTGTGTGTGTGTGTGTGTGTGTGTGTGTGTGTGTGTGTGTGTGTGTGTGTGTGTGTGTGTGTGTGTGTGTGTGTGTGTGTGTGTGTGTGTGTGTGTGTGTGATCTAGTTTGTAAGATTCGAGATGAACTAGATACAAAAAAAGATATAATGATATACCTTGCTAGAGTCCTGCTACCATCATAATAGTGCAACATCAAGATCAATATTTCAATGTAAATGAGCCCACAGATAGTAATAGGATGGTCAAAGTATTTATTTTTGTATACGCTTATTAAAGACCTCTAAGATTGACTATGGGCTTCTAGCTTCCTAGTAATTGTGTGTCATAGCTTTAGGAAATGCTGGCCATAAAGATACTAATGTGAATGCCCTTCGCTAACTAGTTTTGGGTTGAGAATTGCATGCTCTAGTTATATACTTGATGTCTCTATCTAGACATTATTTTAAAATCTTACTTCTATTGATAAAAATTTAAAATCCACCTTTGGATGTTGTATATTACAATGATATTTTCATAGTCACTAGAACTACTAAGATATATTTATGAACCCTTGTTGGGAGTTGATTTGTGTTCAATTCTATTGTAGTATCTTGTATCTATTGCATAGGCATCTATTAAATTATTTACTTAAAAAATAAACTCACTATAAGGGATTTATAAATATTGTTAAAAAGGTCATATAATGGTCAAGAAAATTTTACAAAATAGGTTACATAGGGGTATATAAAACATGCCTTGAATGCACGTGATGCCTAGGTGGTTTATATATAGTAACTTACTCGAGGCAATGCACCAAGTTCTTGACAACTTACAACTGATAAGACTTTTGGTGACATCTCTCTAGAGGAGTTAAAAGTATTTATTGATAATCTAGGGGTAGCCACCACAAGGGAAAGACAATTAATCATTTTAAGGAAACGTTTTAAGTGTTGCACATAGTTTTGCATTGCTCTTAAACCATGAAAGTGTGTCTTCGAGGTGTCTATGGGTTGTTACTAGGCCATGTGGTTAGCTCAGCATTTGGTATAGTGACTAACCATGAAAAGATAAAGATTATAGTTGCTATGAGCCCATCATGTACTCCAAAAGAAGTGTATAGCTTCCTATCATTAGTGGGGTATTATTGTTGATTAATCAATGCATTGATAGAAAGAGCATTTCCATTGACAAACCTCCTATCTTTCAAATGTTTGTTTAATTAGAATGAAGCTTGTGAAGTAACTTTTGAGGATGTGAAGCAAGAACTAGCAAAAGCGCCAATTCTAAAAGCACCTAGAAGAGGTGAAGTCTTTTATATATTTTTAGCAGCAACAACAATGCATCTAGTATTGTTGTTTAGCCCAAATTTGGGAAGAGAAATTGTATCATCCAATAGCCTTTGCTAGTCATAAATTGGGGATATCTAAAGTCAACTATACTTATATGGAGAAATTACACCTTGGAATGGTTTTTGCGACAATGAAATTTAGGCACTATATTCTCTATCAGAAGGTGGTATTTTTTACGAAAGAGGTGGAAGAACTTAGACTATTGATGAACAAGTTGTAGCCGCCTAACTCTTTAGCAAAGTGGTTAATTGTCACTTTGCAAGAGTTCAATTATGAGATTATGAGTAAGCCACTAAAGCTATAGGGTATTGTGGAGTGTCTTGTGGATTTTGGGGAGCCAAATGAAATTATTGTAACGTCCCCGCACCCTCATAGAAACTCACCCCCTTTAATTTTTGACAAAAAAATTTATCTCACCCTCTCTCTCCCCCCTACCGTGTGCATGGCGGGGAGAGAGAGTGTATCTGTGTGTGTGTGTATGATGTGTGGAAGATGGGGGGGCATGCAGCCCCCCAGGTGGCGGGTGGCACCATCGTGCCATCTCCCCCCCCCCCCCCTCCACCTATAAATCTCCCCCCCCCCTCTGTTGTAGGTTCCGACCCCTCCTCCCTCGCATTCATGAGCGTCTGCCCCCCCCGTGCTGGTGTGTAGTCGTACCCCCCCTCTACGCCTATGGCAGCAGTAGGCTCTCATTGGAAATAAGCTTTTTCTCCCCTCGTCGTCAGAAATCCCCCCCCCCCCCAATCGGGTTATTAGCAGGCGCCACCCCCTACCCCCATGACGTCAGCACCCCCTCTGTTGGATGTGGTAGTGTGCACCCCCTGCTGGCAATAACAGCCCCCCCCCCCCCCCCCCTCGGTGATCCGTGTGAAGGAGAAGAAGGGAGAGAAATAAGGGGAAGAGAAGGAGAATAAGAGGAAAAAGAAGAAGGGAGGAAGAGAGAGAAGAGGGAGAGAAGAGAGAAGGGTAGAAGAAGAAGGAGAAGGAAGAGAAGGAGAATAAGAGGAAGAAGAAGAAGGGAGGAAGAGAGAGAAGAGGGAGAGAAGAGAGAAGGGTAGAAGAAGAAGGAGAAGGAAGAGAAGGATAAGAGGAAGAAGAAGAAGGGAGGAAGAGAGAGAAGAGGGAGAGAAGAGAGAAGGGTAGAAGAAGAAGGAGAAGGAAGAGAAGGAGAATAAGAGGAAGAAGAAGAAGGGAGGAAGAGAGAGAAGAGGGGGAGAAGAGGGGGAGAAGAGAGAAGGGTAGAAGAAGAAGGAGAAGGAAGAGAAGGAGAAGGAGAAGGGTGAGAGAGAAGAGAGAGAAGAGGAGGAGAGTCTAGGGGACATAAATAGAGAGAATATAGGCTGAGAGAGAAAGGTTAAGAAAAACGAATAGGCAGAAATAAAGGGAGAAGGTGAGAGGTAGAGAGAGTGAATTGATAGTGAGAAAGAGAGAGATAAGGGACAGGGATAGAGTTAGATTTTGTTATCCTCCCTCTTGACTATCATCATCACCTTACCCTCTTGGTATCATATCCGCAATTTTTGGCTAGCTACTTACCATGGCCCCCAAGCGTTGCGAAGGAGTGAAGACCACAGGAGCTACCATAGTTGCTCAAAGGAAAAGTACAAATGGAATTCATGGTGAAATTGGAGCCATTGGAATTACAGCCATTATTGGAGCAAGGGGTATAGCCAACGCGGGAATTAGCACAACTCCAGACCCCGTCTCGTGGAACCAAGTTCTCCTTGGCCTAGGGAAGAACTATTGATTTCATTTCACTACATGAAATGATAAGGTTTTCATAATATGTCACATAAAATGATAGACTTTCACTTAGTTTAGTGCATGAATTGTTAACTATAATTCATGGTTTACTTCCGTAATTAAAATAAATACATGAAATGTTAATTTTCCATTCATAGGATGCAACTGCACAGAAGCATAGAGGACTTGTCATCTATCTTGCATTTCCATGCGGAAGATAGGTCTTGATCTTGCATACCATAAATAGGTTATCTTATCCTATGATAGCCAATGTTTATGTTTGGAAGATCGCATGAAATATTAGGGTAAAATTGCATTTAGAATACTAACAGGTTCTTAGACTTTCATGGATCGCTTACAAGGAAAGATTTTTATGCATTATATGATTATCTTTACCTATGTTAGAGCATAGAGGTGATAAGTGAATTGAGTTTAAAATTTTATATACTCAAGTCACATGAGACCCTGCACTTTAGGAACAAGTACTCATTGCCAGATATGAAGAGAGTTAAGGCTGTACTAAGCTATTAAACGCACCATGTGCATGCAGGATAAGTTTGATTAGTTTAATACCCGTGGGGTAGGCAACATGTGGCACTATATGATTTGTTATGGTTTACGATGACCATCCATATGACTACCGACGTGGCTATCCACATGGCAATTCCATGTCCTTGTCTATATATATGTATTATTAGGAATTTATGGCTTTTTTAGCAAATTATCCAGCCCAGTTGGACTTGAGCTCCTCTTTCTTTTCCACCTTTGTTTTCATCCCATACTCAACCCAACAATACTGAGCGGGAGATTGTTTTTCCATCTTGTCGGCTCTGTTGATTCGTGCCATATCGTGCACTCCTTGATACAAAGTGAGCATGCTTCCTAGTTGTGAGGGGAATCATCCTTTCACACTGTATCATGGAACCCCTGATACGAAGAGGTATTTGTTGTGTTTTCGGGTGCATCTTTTCACACTATATTGTGCTTCCACTCATGTTTGAACCAAAGGATTTTGCAAGCTCCCAAGAGGTGGTCACCCCTAAGAGGAAAAGAAGAAGATTATCTTCAAGGTCAAGGGCCTCTAGGTTGTCTTGCCTTTTTCCCTGAAATTCCCATTGCTTCTTTCCCATGTTCAATAGCAAGTGTGGGAATGCCTAGGAAGTCTCCAGTCAAAGGCAAGTCACCATTGAGGGTTCCTAGATTGTCTTAGATCATAGAGGTTTCTCCCTCAGAAAGGCTACTAGACTTTCTTCTTCAAAATGGCATGGAGTTATCTTACTATGGAATTGCAAAGGATAGTTTCAACCCTAACTAGGATCTTGACCATGTCTTGAGCTCTTACAAGAAGTTTTTTATGGAGGAGTTTGCTGAGTTTAAAGGTCTTGCATTTCCTGTGGTTGAAAAGGATGCGAAGGAATATGTTCATATACCTATTGGGAGCTCACCTTCAGAGGAGGTTTTGTTTTCAAGGAAGTGTACAATCTCATTCTCTTGGGCTGGTTTTGTGCACTAGATTTATTTTGTTTTGCTCATTCTAGGAAAATTAGAGGATCCAAAATGTTCAAGCTTTTACCTTTTGGAGGAGGTGGAAAATGACAAGGATTCAAAGGAATGTTTGGACCCTGAGCAAGAAGCATATATTGCCAGCAATTTAGATGTTGCCCAATTCAAAGCTAAGAATATTATTGAACAAAACCATGCAAATGTAGATATTGTATGTGACTCTTCTTTCTATACTGTTCCTTCACTTCCAACTTTCCCTATCAATGGACAAGGCATACATACTGCTATCAAACATCCAAATGCTCTTCAATCTCAAGGACGATTTTTGTTTAGCAATCATTATAGAGGCTTCCGATGCTGCAAATGGCATTGTTGATGTTGAAAATGAATCAAAAGAAGAGTTACTTAAACTGGATACTGAAATTACATATGACAAGTTTATTGAAGCAGGGGGATGCCCTTTCTCTTTGTTTTAACAAGGCAAAGAATGTTGAGAAAGAGTCTAATGTGATTACTGATGAGGAGTTCAACTGCCTTCAAGACCGACTTGGAATTTCCAATTTTGGAAGAGAGGAGTTAGAGTATGTTAAAGAATTGGAAGATACGAATGAGGCACAATCATCAATTAACATATGGAATCCAATTAAGCTAGAGAATGATGAAAATCAATTGATACTATTATCTCAAATTTTGTAAGATACTTTAATATGTTTGATGTCAATATTCATTTGACATTCATCCTTTTATGTAGTTGGAGATTGAAGATTTTGATAACTTCTTGGGACATGGTAAAGGGACGAGAGCCGATATTAGTTCACTGAAAGATGTTGCACTTGGGCATTACTTAGCAAGGATTGATCTCCATACTTTCTTGGTATTTCATAGCATCTTCTCATAGGAAGCAGCATGGCCTATATTACATATCAAGGCAGTTACAAGGCTACTTGGTTTCTCTAGGTTACAATACAATGCACACAAGGTGATGTTTTTAGAGAAGACTACGACAATTGGGATTTTTTGTTATGTTCCTAGTTTCTTTGCTTCTAGATCAGGGTACTTTCTAGCTCTCATCTTATGTTGTGGCAGCAAACCGAACTTATGTAAAATCAATAGTTGGCTACAAGAGAAGAAAATTTCTACGTTATAGTGGAAAGATCCTGGAGGGAGAGGAAGATGTAAAGGCTCTTGAGAGCTAGCTTTGTACTTTTGTTTCTCAAAAAATACTATGAGTTCTCAAGTTTCATTGTCATCTTTAGTATTCATTCTTTGAATATGTCATCAAAAAAACCAATTGAATAGCTCCTCAAGACCATTGCTTTTTGTAACTCCTCCTCCATGTCTTATGCTTTGAAAAAAACTTGTACATACTTGATAGTGAGATTTTTCCATGCCTTGGCCACTATAAGTTGCTAGGGGACCTTGCTCCTCCACAAAGTAAGGTCCATGGATATGAAAGATATGCTACAAATTCAAAAAAGTAATGATCATTTTATTCCATTGAAAATTTTATCTAAGAAATCTTGGATTAAATATTCTCTTACCAAATAAAATGTGATATCATTTTCTCCCCATGCCTCCTTTATTGCTTGAACAAGATTTGTAATGGAACATTTGAACTCTTCTAGATATATGTAGGTTGTCTTTTGTTGCTTAAGGAGCTTTAGGAAGACATCGAGGTGTCTCCAAACCTCCATCCTTATAAATGCAAGTCATGGTGTGCTTGCAACATTTGTCATTATCACACACAGCTTTCTCCAATGCTCCCAAGTAATGCTCACTTATTTTCTTGTATGGTTTTCTAAAAAGCGTCTAGCTTTTGAGCCTCCCCTTGAGACATCAGCCAAGACATCTCTTGTTTTCCTTGAAAGTGTTGGATCTTTTCTTAAGTGAACTTGACCTCCATGAAAACCCATTTTGGAGAATAATGACTCACACTTGTCAATACACTAATCCGATAAAGGCAAGGGCTTAATTGAGTATGCATAGTCGAGATGCAATCTGAGAAGTTTATCAATAATTCTAATATCTGCATGCAAAATATATATATGACAATTTGTAAGAGGAATTGAAAGAATGGAATCCCATATATCTTTCTTGTTTTTATATTTACGTAGATCTATAGAGTCTCTAGTTGGGGCTCTTCTTGCAGGGCACAAGTTGCTTCAATCTTTAGACCCAGCACTTCCCATGAAATAAATACAAGGATATTTTGCATTTGTCCCATTACATATTGGGCATACAAGCTCCCAAATCACATCCATATTAGTGTTTAACTCATTCCAAAAAGATGGAAGATGGATTCCTACTATAATTAGCAAAGGTAGTTGAATCACCATCATGCAGCAGGCAAAACGTGAGAAAATACAAAGATATGAGACTCATTCATCTTTGCTTGGAAGGGTAGAATCCAATATTTCAAGCTTGGAGGTAAATAAGAATAGCATAAAAGAGGTACTAGTACAACATGTACTTATACATAGAGAGCTATATTTGAAACTTGGAATTTCAAATCTTCCAATGCATAGACCAAATTGTAAGAATTTGATTCTTAAAGTTTTTCTTTTCTTGAACTTAGTTTAAGGTTCTCTATTAGAAAAAAAAAAATTGTTTTTCTTATATATGTCTACCCCTCTAATCTTGAGGAATGGCAATTGATCAAATCTATTGTTGATGTTATTGATGTTATGCATGGTTCGATTAGAGAAGAAATATACAAAGGTAGAAAGAAAACAAAGCTTGTAGAGAATTGAATATTCTTTTATGACTATTCTTATATTGTCCCCATGGAGTGCAACTAATGGGAATCAATATCACCTTTCCTTTGCTAGATTTTTCAAGCTTTGAATGGCGTTTGCCAAGTCCAGCTACTAGTTAGGGCTATAGATGTAAAATATTTTCTAAGATACAAAGATCATTAAAACCTAGTATCTCAAGTAGGCTAAGCAAAGTTACTTTATTCATGCCTATTAAAATATTTATTGACTTCTTTTCTAATGTTAAGATAATAATATCAAAGGATATGCTTTTAGTGAGAGACTAACATATGATCATGTCATACAATCTGTTAATGAGGAATGGGACACTAGAACAAAGGGAAAATTTATATGTAAGATAGATCAAGGCTCTATAGCTTGTAAATATATGGTTACTGCTCATAATTTTATCATTATCTTTTATTATAGTAGATGACATTATGTTGGCGGTAGTCTGGTTGCTTTAGACCAAAATCTTGATAATTTTAGCAAAGACCCTAAAGTGAATCATCTTGATGTTTGGTTCAATGAGGACATTATTGCAATCCTAAAGGTTAGATCATCATGTACACTACATCAAGTGAGGATAGATTTATAGAATGAAGATATTGAACTACCATGCTCATTTGTGTTCCAACTTAATAACAAAATATTAACTTATTATATCACATTATATCCACTTAGGTGTATATCTGATTCCACTTCCTAATTAATAAATATTTGTACCACATTTTTGTAGATATCAACGAGGAGAGAGAAGAATATACAATGCAAAGATATTAAAGAAAATATCTCTTTACAATCAATATAAAATACATGTACAATATTTGTGATAAATTTTTGTCAGCCATGTCCATGACTTATACACACAAGGGCTTACAAGCAATGAGGCAAAGCTACTTCTTTTTTTTAGAAATTTTCTTAGGAGAAGGGACACCCTTTCTAGGAGTCATTTTTCCTTTCTTTAATGTTGTGGTTTCCTTAGATGTTAAAGGCATAGCTTCACCTACTATAGTTATATGCACCTCCTCCTTCATTGTCCAAGCCCCCATTACTATCTATTCTTGCCGCTTGCATACAATTGACCATTATGTACTTCATGACATTTGCTCTTATATACCAAACATGCTCACTTGTATAGCAATTCCTTGAAAGCTATCATACATTTGTAAGAAAAGATTTTTAGTTCATTATTATTTCTTACAATGGACTATTTTGCAATGAATCTCTATCTTAAAGTTTAATATCTTTCATATTACCTTTATAAGTTTATCATCATTGAGATAAATCAACTTAACCAATCTTTTGGCATTTGCAATGACTCTCCAATCCCCACAAGAGTGACTATCATCCTGATGAGGATACTGCAACCAACAATATAAAGAAAAACTATGAAACTTATTTATGGTAGTTTATAGAATAAATTTTCTTATTATATTCTAACCATTCAAATCGAGACATTACTGCAACTTTTCTATATTGCATTGTTGCAAGTAAATTAGAAGGCATGGGAGGTTTTTTCTCTAACACTTCAATCAATCTTTTTATAGCTATGTACCAAAAGATAATAAATTTAGAGTAATTTCAAAAAAGTGATCAAAATATTTAGAGTACTTGCAAAAAAAAAGATCAAAATATCAAGGAGATCCTAGATTATATAACTTACAACTTAGCATTTTCCATGGCTTCCTTTCATAGAATTGATGAGAAAACATTATCTCTCCACACAGTCTATTCCAATTAGGCTCCAATGAGAATTGAAAATAATCATATTTCAATAATTCAAAAAAAATCTCATAAAATCTAACAAAATATCAAATTACTTACCTACTCATATTTTTATTTTTCCCAATTACAAGTAATAATGAAAATAAATTTAAACATGTACAATATGTTATGCAAGCATTTTCAAATGTGGAGTATGATATATGGATTTAGGCATACGAGATGAGTAGAACAAAGTGTCATTGTGGTCCATTGTTCTGTGTTTGGTGGTCCAAGAGGAGAAAGAGGACATTGAAGCCTTTCTCAAGTTCCCTTGATGAGCATGCTTCACATCAAAAGAGTAAACTTTAAAGCCGAGAGTGACAACCTCACAAAATATCAAAAAGCCAAAAATGGCATGAAGGAATTGACATAATTTTTTAGGCAATCTTGATTTGATCTTGTGCATATGTAAAATGATGTGGTTTTGATGTTTTACGTGCATTAGCTTAAAAAAATTTAAATTTATTTTTTTCATGTGAGCAAATGTGGATTGGTAATTTGTATTCCTAAACTTGTCGTATTGTTTTCAAAATTTGGTTCTATGTGAGTAATGAAGATGACTAAAAGGAAGATTTCTCTAGAGGGAATGGAGAAAGAGAATGATGCCAGGAGGCATATTACACAGTGGATTCCATGCCACGGTGGATTCCGTGAGGTTTTACGGTGGATTTCGTAAACTTTTATTATCGGGGCTCATACACAAAGTGGATTGTTTGTGCGAAAAGTTAATGGGGACACCTATTCTTTTTCGAGTGTTTAGTTAATTTAGTGTGTACATGGGTGATTCCATAGCGGGTGATTCCGCAAAATACATATTAAATTAATAAACATTTATGAGTTTAGAGTGCGCACTCGTGATAAATTAAGGTTAGGATTGATTTCTAACCAATTGATTTATTTAGCTAAAGACTGCTAGGTATTCACTTTTGTCGGTTAAATTGTATTATTTTACTAACAATTGTGAATGCTTCAGTTGATGTGTAGAGATAGCAGCAGTGGCGATGGAAAGCATTGGAGGATAGCGTATATTCGAGCTATCATCTATATTTTGATGGGCGCATACCTTAGGCATGGCGCATATATTTTGTCGTGCCTATTTATCAAGGCGTTGGATATTTATTTATTATTTTTGTATGCGCATGGGCACACAATTTAGATATTTGTATTTGGACATTGTATTGGGCATGCCTGACTCCTTGGGCGCCCACCCATTAGCTTTATTTCTATTTGGCACAAAAGCAAACTCAAAAGCCAAAAGCATGCTATTTTGTAATTTGGGCTATTATTTGAGCTTGAAGATGATTAATACATAAAATACATGCTTTGTGGAGCGCTCACACAAGGCATGGGGGGAGATTGCACCCAATTGGTCTCTTGTTCATGTCGTGCATGCTTTCTACATTGAGTTTTGTGCAAAAAGTAGAGTTCTTTTGTTCTTGGGGACCTTCTAACGCTCACTACACGCGCTTACAGCATCCGATCTGTGCACCAGTGGTATCAGAGCAAAGCTGAGATCGAGAGCTTCCAATCACTACCCATCTTGTGCGAAGGCGGAGCTCCTGGAACGATCGAGCTCTACAATCAGTTTCATCGTGAACGGTCGATACAAGTGGATTCGTGGCGGTCAAGAACCTCTGTCTACAGCCTCTGATCGCGAAGGACTAGCCTGAGGAGGCGGAGGACCACTCCTATATCTCTCACTACAAGTCGTTTTTTCACAGTACATTAAGCTTTATTTCCATAGCCAAGAAGTTTAGAAGATTTATCAAAAAGCTTAAAAAGCTTATTATAAAGCTTAAGCCTCATAAAATTCAACCATTATGTCCGCGGCACCTTCTGAACGAATTCGACGGCGCAAAAAACGGCCCCCCCTCAAAAATCGTCGACGGATCAATTCCAAGCTTAGTCATATAAGCTACAAGTCAAAAATATTCCTAGTCTACCAAGTTCTGCAAGTTGTTTTACTTTGCAAGTCCTGCAAGTCCACAGAGATCAAAATTGACTTATCTCGATTACTCCCAGACAGACTGTTCCTGCGCAGAAGCATAGAACTACAAAATTGTTCCCTGGAAGACTCTGTTCACACATGCAAACTTGCTGAACCAGTTTCAACACACGCAAAAGGTCATACGCAGTTTCTAAGAAGACTACAAATCCCGCAGCCGCAAAGGATGAAGACCGTAAAAGCCAAGCAAAAATCTATAAGGCTTGTATACTCGACTTTAAGCTACGCTCATCCCGCTAATCAGATTTTGAGAGTGTGAGGTCTTTTGATTGGATTTGATTATGATGCAGTTTGATGAAGAACGAAGAGCCTGACAAGCTTTACAAGTTCAACTGGCCAATCTGCAACGATCTACTACTAACAAAGATGAAACGCAACCTGAAGATCTTATCCGATGTACCATCGATGCGACACTCAAAGCTCAATCCATCCACAAAGAAACAAAGATAAGTAAAAGAAATTTCAAATTTCGCACTTTCAATGGAACTCGAGATGGAAAGATTGTACTTGCATTTATCAGTCAGTTTGATGACTACTTTCATGAAGAGACATACGCCGAAAAACACAAAATTAAATGTGTCACTAATCATTTAGTCAATCGAGCATCTCTTTGGTGGACCGTGGTTCGCAAGAGCATTGATTGTCCCACTACCTGGGAGAGTTTCAAAAAGAACTTTTTGCAAAATTTCCTTCCTCCTCAATTCCATGAAAAAGCCATAAAGTAATGGGATCTTCTACAGCAAAGATATCGTGAGCCTATTTTCCAATACACTGAACGTTTTTGGAATGCCCTACTGCAATTATGCATGCTTGAAGATGTACCTGAAGCGACTCACAAACGCAAGTTTATGTTTGGCCTACTTGGACATTACTATGCTGAAGTTAATATGTTCAAGTCTAAACCCTTGAAGATGCAATTTCTTTGGCTCATGACACTGAAGACAAGATTCGAGGAAGAGACAAACGTCCACAACAATTTCAAGCAAATGGTAACTATGGTTCCAAGCAATTCAATTCAAATTTTAGAAGATTCAATCAAAGTCGTTTTCTTCCATCATCATTCCATAAGTCTTGGACAAAACCACCTGCTTTGTCATCAAATTCCAATCAAAACCCTAAACCATCCTCACAGCCAAATCCTAATATTCCTAAACTTCCTACCATTGCCAACAATGTATCTAAAGCCAAACCTATAGTGTGTTACAAATGCCATCAACGTGGACATCTAGCAGCCAATTGCCAATCGAAGAAGCCACTTGTCCATATCAATTATCTTGGAGCAATGGAAGATGAAGAACGTGAGGAAATGCCTGACTTTATTAAAGATGAGGACAACATTGCTACTCCTTCAGATACTTTACCAGGTATGCCAACTCCACATTCTTTGTTGACAATGAAATGTTTAGTGCATGGTAAAGAAAAGATTATTTTGCATGATGATGGTAGCACACATGATTTTATTTCTACAAAGTTAGTGAAAGAATTGAATTTACAAACTGTTTCTACACATTATCATATTAAAGTAGCATTTCTAGGCACAAGATATAATGGAACACAAGAAGTGCATAACTTAGAAATTAAAATTGGTGCATACACTGAATGAAGGAATTTTCTAGTTGTACCTTTGCAGTCTAGTGATATTATCCTAGGTATGCCTTGGCGTCATCAGTATAACCCTGACATAGATTATTCCACGCATTCAATTAAAATTCATTTTCAAGGAAAACAAATTACATTGCATGGTATGCACGCATCTAATAATTTTCCACTGCTTACTCGTACTCAAGCTAAATGTGCATTACGTAAAAGTAGTAAATCTTATTTAATTTGGGTGAATGAACTTCAAGCTAAAGAAAAGCATATGCATCCTAGGCATACAGAATTCCTTGCTCAATTTAAAGATTGTTTTGCCGATGATTTACCACCTGGACTACCACCTTCACGACCTAAAGATCACAAAATAGATTTAATTCCTAGTACACGACCACCATGTAAAGCACCATATAGGCATAATCAAATCGAACAAAAAGAAATTTAAAATCAAGTAGAAGAATTGCTTAACAGAGGATTAATTAGACCTAGTAGTTCTCCATTTGGTGCACCTATTTTATTGGTAAAGAAGAATAATAATACTTATTGTATGTGCATTGATTATCGTGCCCTAAACAAAATTATAGTTAATAATAGATATCCAATTCCTAGGGTAGATGATCTTATGGGTAAACTACAAGGTTCTGCCATATTCAGTAAGATAGATCTTAAATCTGGCTATCATCAAGTGAGATTAGATAAATCTGATATATTCAAAACTGCATTTAGAACATAATTTGGACATTATGAATTTCTAGTGATGCCTTTTGGATTGACTAATGCACCTGTTACATTTAGTCGAATGATAAATCGTATATTCTTGAAATATCAGCATTGTGTTATAGTATTCTTTGATGATATATTGGTATTCAGTAAAAATGAGAAAGAGCATTATGAATATCTATCTTTAGTTTTCAAGTTGTTGAAAGATAATCAATTGTATGCTAATCCAAAAAAGAGTGAATTCTTCCAAACAGAAATTGAATATCTAGGTCACATTGTTTCATCAAAAGGTATTAAGGTTGACCCTAAAAAGATAGAAGCAATTTTAAATTGGCCCATACCCAAAAATGTGCATGAGTTACGTTCTTTTCTAGGTCTTGCTAGTTTTTATAGGAAGTTTGTGCAAAATTTTTCATTACTTGCTTTGCCTTTGACTAAACTTTTAAAGAATGGTATTGTTTATAACTGGACTGATAATCAACAAAAATCTTTTGATTTATTGAAACATGCATTAACACATGCTCCTATATTACAACTACCTAATTTCAATAGACCATTCTTTTTAGTAGTTACTGATGCTAGTGGATCTGGAATAGGAGCCGTACTTATGCAAGATAATCATCACATAGCCTACTCTAGCTATAAACTGAAACCATCTGAACTTAAATATTCTACATATGATAAAGAATTGCTAGTTGTAGTACAAGCCTTACGACAATGGAAACATTATTTAATGGGTTATGAATTTATGATTAAGACTGACCAACAAAGTATTAGACATCTCCTTAGTCAACCCCGAATATCTGACCGACATATCAAATGGGCAGCTTTCATTCAAAGTTTTCATCCCCTTATCCAATATCAACCAGGAAAAGAGAATGTAGTAGCTGATGCTTTAAGTAGAAGACCGACCATTCATAATATTTCTGTCATATCATTTGATTCCCTTATCCCTGTGAAAGATACTTATCATTAGGATATTACTTTTCAAGCTGATTGGAATAAATTAGTTGTAAATAATTTCATTCCTATTGATTCACTCTCTTACAATGATGGATTCATGTTTTATGAAAAGAGATTATGTGTTACAGTTCCATTTAGATCTTTTGTTTTGAATGAGATTCATTGTCCTCCATATCAAGGTCATAGAGGTATTATATCTACTTTGCATACATTGACTGAAGATTTTTATTGGCTACATATGGACACTGATGTATCTAACTTTGTTTCTGAATGTTTAGTTTGTCAAAGAGTTAAAAGACATCATGGTAAACAGTATGGTTTACTGATGCCCTTATCTATTCCATTACGACCATGGGAACAAATTTCTATGGATTTTATTACCGGTTTACCTAACACTAAAGCTAACCATGATATGATTTGGACTGTTGTAGACAAGTTTAGCAAACAAGCATATTTCATTCCATGCAAGAAAACTTTAACAGCAGCTCAGTTGTGTTTTTGAAAACTGTTTTTACTAACCATGGTTTACCAAAAGTTATTATTTCTGATGGTGATTCTAGATTTTGTAATAATTTTTGGATTACTTTATTTGCTAACTTAGGCACAAAGATTGATTTTTCATCTGCATTTCATCCTAAAACTAATGGACAAACAGAACCTACTAACAGTACTATCTTAGATCTTTTACGTGCTTACACTATTTCTAAACCACACACGGGATACATATCTACATTTACTTCAGTTTGCATATAACAATACACCACACACAGCTACAAAGAAAGCACCATTTGAAGTAATTTATGGTTATAGATTACCTACACCTGTTGCATCATTATCAAATAAAATTTAGAGTGCTGATGATATTGCTTACATGCACGCTACTATTTTTTATGAGGTTAAAGATATGATTGCCAAAGCCCAGCAATCATATATAAAGCAAGCAAATAAGAAAAGACAGGCCATGAATTTCAAAGTTGATGACTATGTTTGGTTAAGAATAGAAAAACGTAAATTACAAAGTGTAGATAAACACCCAATTGTGAAATTAGCACCTAGATTCTATGGGCCATTCAAGATCATTCACAAAATCAATGACAATGCATTTAAACTAGAACTACCACCACATTGGAAAATTCATAACACCTTTCATATTAGTTTATTACGACCCTTTAGAGGCCAATTACCTGTACACCCTGTTTATGAAAACCCACCTTTGTTAGATGAAGAGACTAAAATCCTTGAGCCTAAAGCTATTATAGATACTGACTTTATGACTACTAGAACTGGCCGTAGATATTCTACATATTTGGTCAAGTTTAAAAACCATCCTGTTGAAGAGGCCCATTGATGCATACTAGAGACTTAAATGCTTTTCCCACTCTATTAGCTCCACATTGAGCTAATAGCAATTGAGGACAATTGCTATCCCACCCCGAGGGTATGATGCTAAGAGGCATATTACACAGTGGATTCCGTGCCACGGTGGATTTCATGAGGTTTTATGATGGATTCCGTAAACTTTTATTATCGGGGCTCATACACAAAGTGGATTCTTTGTGCGAGAAGTTGATGGGGACACCTATTCTTTTTCAGGCGTTTCGTTAATTTAGTGTGTACATGGGTGATTCCATAGTGGGTGATTCCGCAAAATACATATTAAATTGATAAACGTTTATGAGTTTAGAGTGAGCACTCGTGATAAATTAAGGTTAGGATTGATTTCTAACCAATTGATTTATTTAGCTGAAGACTGCTAGGTATTCACTTTTGTCGGTTAAATTGTATTATTTTACTAACGATTGTGAATGCTTCAGTTGATGTGTAGAGATAGCAGCAGTGGCGGTGGAAAGCATTGGAGGATAGCGTGTATTCGAGTTATCATCTATATTTTGATGGGCGCATACCTTAGGCATGGTGCCTATATTTTGTCGAGCCTATTTATCAAGGCGTTGGATATTTATTTATTATTTTTGTATGTGCATGGGCGCGTGATTTAGATATTTGTATTTGGACATTGTATTGGGTATGCCTGACTCCTTGGGCGCCCACCCATTAGCTTTATTTCTATTTGGCACAAAAGTAAACTCAAAATCCAAAAGCGTGCTATTTTGTAATTTGGGCTATTATTTGAGCTTGAAGATGATTAATACATCAAATACATGCTTTGTGGAGCGCTCACACAAGGCATAGGGGGAGATTGCACCCAATTGGTCTCTTGTTCATGTCATGCATGCTTTCTACATTGAGTTTTATGCAAAAAGTAGAGTTTTTTGTTCTTGGGGACCTTCTAACTCTCACTACGCACGCTTACGGCATCCGATCTATGCACCAAAGGATCTAGAGGATACTTGTGATGATAAGCTCTTTGATTTTCTCCATCATGCAACTAGAAATTCATTGAGATTTATTTACGTTAGAGATATGCTCAATGTTCCCTTTGATTTGCAAGAGCTCTTGAAGGATCTTGAAGACAAACTGAAGGATTATAGGGAGTCTTATGATAGACATGTGCAAGGCCTAGAGATTGAGGGATTTTTCCATTATAGTGATGTAGTGGAAGCTACAAGTGCTGCTAGAACAACTTTGCAAGCAAGGTTTAGCCTTATTGATGAGAAATTCAAGAAGTGGGAAGTGGATTGTTTTTTTCATCAGAATAAACATCAATGTCTTCTTATCCACAAGGATGTTGGATTTCTTGTATATCTTCAATATATGGATAGTTGTTCTTTAGATACAATACAAGAGAAGAAGACATAGGATATTGCAAGTAAAGATAAAGAGGTTGAAGAGAAGGGGAAAATGTTTCAAGAGAATGTTGAGAATCAACTAGTGTAGGGATTTGATGTTGCTTTGTTTAGAAGGGAGAACATTTGTAACATCCCCCCCCCCCCCTCCGTGCCCCCGTGCCTCCCCCCATAAGAACCCCCCTTTAAATTTTATTAACTTTAATTCAAATTTTTTAATCCCTCTCCCCGCCGATAGTACATCGGGGAGAGAGAGAGGGAGGGAGTGAAGTGCAGTCATAGGGGGGCATGCAGCCCCCCAGGTGGGAGGGGTGGCAGTCATGCCACCCTCCTCCCCCTCCTATAAAGGGAGCTTCCTCCCCCTCCTATAAAGGGAGCTTCCTCCCCCTCCCTCGTCTACAGATGCTGCGCCCCCCCTAGACATCCATTGCAACCTCCCCCCCCCCCCTCCGTGCGACAGCAATGGCCTTGGGGCCTTCCGACAGAAACTCCCTCCCCCCCCTCCTCGATCGCCAGGGAGCTACCCCCCCGCCCTCCATGAGCAGGAAAAGAAGAAGTAGTAGTAGAAGATAAGGGAGAGAGAGGAAAAGGAGAAGAAGGAGAAGAAGAGAGAGAAGGAGAAGAAGAGGGAGAGAGAGGAGGAGAAGAAGAAGTAGAAGAAGAGAGAGAGAGGAGAAAAAGAAGAAGGAGAAGAAGGAGAGAGAGAAGGAGAAGAAGAGGGAGAGAGAGGAGAAGGAGAAGAAGGAGAGAGAGAAGGAGAAGAAGAGGGAGAGAGAGGAGAAGAAGAAGAAGGAGAAGAGGGAGAGAGAGGAGAAGAGGGAGAAGGAGAAGAGGGAGAGAGAGAAGGAGAAGAGGAAGAAGGAGAAGAAGAAGAAGAAGGAGAAGAGGGAGAGAGAGAAGGAGAAGAAGAGGGAGAGAGAGGAGAAGAAGGAGAAGGAGAAGAAGAGAGAGAGAGGAGAAGAAGAAGAAGGAGAAGGAGAGAGAGAAGGAGAAGAAGAGGGAGAGAGAGAAGGACAAGAAGAAGGACAAGAAGAGGGAGAGAGAGGAAGAAGAAGAAGAAGAGGAAGGGAGAGAAAGAAGGAGAAAAGTTATGCATGTTGAAGTCACATTGTTTAGATTCCTTGTGATCCCGCATACCACTTCCTTCTGCCAAGGCAAGAGTGGTCAATTTACCTCAAGGGTTGCAAGGCCGGGAACCCACAAGGATGGCACCCAAGGGACAAGTTACGAGGAGCACAAGTGCTGAAGTTGCAAACGGAGCTAGGAACATATCCAATGCAAGTGGAGACATGAATATCACCAACCCTCCAGCAAATATAGCTCATATCCAGGTTGTACCAAGATTTAGATTCTTCTCACGCATCTTGGATTCTTAAATAGAGGTAGAATTGCATGTATTCGCCATTAAAGGGCTTGAGATGGGTTGATCTTCTACCCTAAATAGGTAGCCATGATTAATAAAGGTCAAGGTGAAATCACTTAGATCATTTAAAGGATCTAGAAGGAATTTGTTCAATCGACCTTGCGAAGCCCTAACCCAAGGGGGAGAGCGAACTTTAGGGTTGTTGATTTATGCTAAGCATGTTGCTTGGAATTGTTGAAATGGTTTTAACAAAGGTTGATCTTGTTAAAGATGGATTGTTGACCCAAGTTATGCTTGGTTGTTTGAAAAGGGTATCTCCAAGTGAATGTCGACTAGTTGTGTTGGTAAGAGGAGAGAATCTTACTAAGGATAGGTGGATCATAAGCAAGGTGATTGCTTGATGTGGTTTTGGATACTAATCCAAGTTGTTTGTGATTGATGATTGCATGGCCGGGTCTGAGATGACTGATTGCCATGAAAACAAAAGGGATGTTTTCCCTAGTAAATGCTATTAAGCTGGTTGCTTCAACTATGGTTGATTCCCTAAAGGGATAATTAAGGAAGGATGGCGCTAGCTAACCCCGCAAACCGCCAAACCCTAACCAAGGGGGTTATGAATCTGCATCGGGAATGTGGACCGAACCCACTCCGAGAGGTCTCTCCGTGGAAATTTCTTGGCATAGGAGGATGCTTTGGTGCCAGTGGGAGCTCTGGCCGTAAATCCCAATGCCTTCGGACCCTACACAAGTGTTCTACGTGACTCGAGATGGGATCTCGAGGCCATGATACCAGTTACAAGATGGAATCTTGGTAGGATAAACCTTCGGGTTTTTATTTCCGGGAGACGAAAGGATTTTTCTATGGAGGCAGAAAGGAACACGTAATTCTCCTGTATGGGCAAGAGACACATTAATCTGAAGATAAGTTAAGGAAGCGTTTTATCTTGTTTTATCTTGTCTTCATGTTAGTGCCCTAAATTACATAAAGGAACCTGTGATTAATAGGTTAATTAAGGAAGCTTCTTTCATGTGTCGAACATAATGTGGTAGGTAATTAGTTAACTAAAACACCCCCGAGAGGGAAGCTGGTGGATGTGATCGTCACATCCATCCTACGACAGGGTGGTCTCGGTTAGCCGAGAGCTTTCCTCAAAGGAAATGTTAACGAGAAGTGTTAGGAAAGGTTGGACGATGACCTTAGACAATATTGGTTAGAATCCTGATTCATACCGTTTTAGGGGACCGGAATGGGACTATGCCCTATGAGTAGAGAAGTCGAGCGATGCATCCCTCTCGTATCCCATTCTCTTTGAACTAAGTGCGGTATGAGTCTGCTTTGGCCCAGATGTGTCTGCGCAAAGTGGAGCAGTTGTAGACCGACGCTAGAAGGCTGTTAGAAAGACCTAATTACAAGGAACCCGGACTTCAGGTATCCTAGTGGGAACGGCTAGATAAGTTCCGTTGCGGGACAGACTCGAGAGACCCTAGTTGGCAAACCTCGTGTCATTCCTTGGGAGTGCCGGGTGTCATCTTCTAGATATACCTCTCGATGGACTGCTAAGACGTGTCCCACGATTTGAGGAGCAAGCACATTACAACATTAGAAAAGTGAAAGAAAAGGAGATAGAGTTTAGCGCAAAGATTGAAATAGGTCCTCTTAAATGTGTCCCAAAATTTCCCAATTACCTTATTAACAAAAAGATATATGTATTGCTAAATGATATTCAACACCTTTTTTATCTCAAAAAAGATAACTGCTTAGCAATCCTTGCAGCATGGGGCCAAAATGATAAGAATTTTATAGGCTATGAACGCAAATCACTAGTAAGTCTTGATGTTGAGGGAGAGAATTTTCAAGATAGCTCTATAGCCTTGCATTCATGTATTAATCAGATCATGGAATATGAAAAGGAGGGGCTACCTACAAAGGAAGAGTTCTTACAAATTGAGCAAAGACTTGGTACTGATGACATGGGGTATGAAGAGAAATGAAGTCTCCATCATAGGAGAAACCAAAAAGTTCAATAAATCTTTATGATGATATTCTTCTTGAAGAAGCTTCTTGAATAAGATGAAAACCCTAAGATATGGAAGATAATTCTAAGATATCCATTGTGGTTTATATTAGAGTATGTTATGTATTATAGATAAATATGATTGGATATTTATCTGTTGACATCTTACACTATTGTAGTTTATTGTGTAGATAGAAACTGAAGATGCATACAACTTTCTTAGAAGAGCCAAGGGCTCAAGGCCATTGAAGCTTGGTAAAAGTCAAGGGCTTAGTCATTATATTAAAAGCTTAAATAATCAAACAGCTGGCAATTTATCATAGTAAGTTGTCAAGCTCTCCAAGCTTGCCAATGATGGCTTTGAAAGCTATCTCCAAGGTAATTCAATCCCAATTTTTCAATAGAGAATCAAATAAGATAATTTTGGTGGAGAAGGAAGAAGCTATAAGAGTTTTTGGCTTCATGCCTAGATATAGTGGATCTAGGATAGGATACTTTAGAGTTCTTAGCTCTTATTTACTCTCCTATGTAGGGGATGCCAAGAGTTTAAAGCTCCTAGGCTATAGGAAACAAAAGTTCTTGAAACACAGAGGTCTCATTGAGTGGGATGAAACAAAAGATTCTTCTACATGGCATGGTGAACAGCTTGAAACTAGAGACTCTTCTGTAGAGTAGAATTAGACTAAAATATATCAAGGGTTTCTTGAAACCCATATTTTTCCATCTCTTTATCTAGTTTGTAACCATTCTGAAAATATTTACTTTACACAAGAGTTTAAATATGCCTCTTTTATCCTTTAGGTGATAGTTTGCATAGTCCTTGCCAAAGATGATGTATTACATGATGTGGTTGTGTCTTTGAGCTTGAATTTGTGCCAAATTTTTCTATAGAACCATTAGAAGACCTGTAATAAACTGTTTACTTTGTATTTTCCACCTCCATGTCTTGTGTGTCTAAAGTATTTTATTCTTGATTGATAATGTGATTTTTTCATGCCTTGGGTTGACCAGATAGATAGACATCCATATTTCTTAATAAAATTTGGAGCATGTTTGTATAAAATATCATGCATAGTTAACAAATAAAGAAAGCTAATTTAAAAACCTTATATGAGTCAAACAATAAAGAGACACACATATGAAAACTTCTTACCATAGAGTGAATGAAGTGTTGATCACCCCAAGCTTCTGCCATTGCCTTTTTAAAAAGATTCTATTGGTTTTAAAGTATTTAATATCATCATCATTCCATTCAGTTTTATCACAATAAAAGAATACTTTGTCTCGTTTTCCAAACATTTTCTTTTCTATTCCGAGCTTGTCTATTATTAGCATGATCCTTAACTGCATTATGTAGGGACTTCCACTGATTGTATCTAATAGTTGAGCCACCATTCCTAGAGTGTATCTTACCGAGTCTCCCATGAAAACATAGGAATCTTCTAGCCTTCACTCCACCAATAGATGGCTTTTTGGGGACACAATTTCCATCCTTAGACTTTTGAAGATCTAGTTCAATAACAACATTACCACCATGCAGACCAATTGCAGATAAGACTTTTTCAATCTTTGTTATAGTATCTTTTCTAGCGGATAATGACTTCAGTTTCCATGCAAACCCTATATAAAGATGAACAAGCATTTCAATTATCGTGCAAAGTGCATGAATTGTACAGATATGGGCATTCACCAAAGGAATATCTAGGAATGGCTTAAACTATGGATCCTTGTTGTGCCTAGAGGGAGCTCTATTCCAATTGTTTGAGTTCAACTCTATGGCTAGGGACATGCAATATAGGCAAGGAGATCTAGAGTTGTTGCTCCCTTTGACACATTGTACATACATTTGAGTGTCTTTAAGTCACCAACTATGTGCCACTCAATCTTATAGTTTCCAAATCCTCCAACAAATAGCTCTTCTCTTGCATTTTGTCTCTTAATAACATCAGGTATTGGTGTTTGATGAAAAATCCAATATAATATATCGAAATCCTCTATATCTACTTCGAATGCTCCTAATCACCAAAATTTGTTTCAGATTGAATGCTAAATAATATTGAGTGAGTGCAGTAACCTCATGAAAGTGCTCTATTCATCAAGGTAGCAGAGACTCTCTCTAGTTTTGTGCATTTCAATATCTCACTTTCATCAAGTTTAACCATAAAAATCTAGCCATTCCTTATGCCTCTTCTAAGACAAGTCATAGAATCTATTCATTAAACATTGTAGGGTGGGCAAGTCAATGAAAATATTGTTAAATTCATCGAATACAAATTTCTTTTTCTTGCCCTTGGCACTAGCGTTGATATGGAAAGGCTTACCTAGAATCCCCATCACTTTGTTATTCACTCTCTAACTAATAGTTCTAACCACATATGGCCTAGGAAGTATGCAATTGTGTACATGTCATTGCTTCATATTTGATTGTAAAAGTTAAAAAAGTTGCATATAAGGATCACAACTGATACCAATACTATCTAGTGTCTTGTGCACTAACTCAATATCTAAAGAATTATCCTTTATAAATGACTCCAAGCATTGTTTATTTGCCTTTTTAAATTTCTTCTTCTCCAAAATATATTTTGAAACTACTAAAGAAAGAATATGATAATAAAATTGAGATGCTTTTAAGGAATCTCTTTCACTTACATTTGATTGAAAAAGAGACCTAAACAAAATTAATATCACAAAGCAATATAATTAATTATAAATAAAGCTATATTTAATATTTTTAAAGTGAAAAAAGATGTACTTACTACTTGGATTCTTTTACTACAACCACCTCCTCCTTGTTTGAGACTCTCAATATTTTTAAGAGCCTTTTGTCGATTTCGAAGGCCTAAAATAATTTTCTTTTATTTATAAGATTTGATGCATTTCTCCAACAAATGAATTCTCTATTGATAGCCCTCTAGCTTCTGCAACAAATCATAGTTATGTTTTGATAAAAGATGGTTCTTCAATCTGAGGATATCCTTTTTTGCAACCAAGTTAAGTGTATAACCTAGAAACTCATTATAACCATCACCAATGAACCTTATCAATGAAGAGCTATTATAGAAAAGCGGAGTGCTATTTTTGCTAGGATCTTTGGGATATAGCCTACCATCTTCGAGATTCTTCTTTCCTTCAAATTTAAGTATATGTTTCGTAGACTCTGTAATAGTAATGGATTTTGTTATCTTCCTTATTGGTTCATAATCATATCCAACTCAATATGAAGATGATAGAGAGGTCTTTTACTAGAGCTACAAAGATCATTGGATGACTAATCCATAGCTAAGGATGTGATTAGAAGATTGGATTGAAAAACTATGTGAATTAGAAATAAGAAGGAAAATGAAGAAGAAACTAGTAAGGAGGGAAAAGAAAAGAGACAATGAGAACGGAGGAAAGTAATCAAATGTCAAAAAAATTTAAATTAAATATTAGTTTTCAATTTAATGAGGATAAGTACAATATTTGTCACATTTATATAGCCTAGATTTCTAGATTTGATGTGGCCACCATGACAATATCACAAAAATGACTTATTAATAATTTTTTATATATTTACTTACTAAAATATAAATTTTAAAAAAATAAATAAATTTTCTTTTCTAAAATATTTTCTCTCTAGTATTGCTTACTTTTGAGACCTCAAAACTTTCCTAAATGAGGGCTCCCATGCTCGACTAGTAGATCTTTCATGTGTCCCTCCAACTAGTCATTTGACCTGGCATCCTAAGTGCTATCTCATAATAGAGCTATAACTTGTATTATGCTTAGTCACAACATCTAGTAGTAGTATTGTCCTTGTATTGCATTCATCGGTTGTCTTGAGTTTATGAAGGTTCTATGATCCCTCACACTGATTATACCAACACTGTGTTCTCATAACTTTCCATCTCTACTCAGAGAGTTTTATTGTTTTTATATAGCAATATACACTTAGGATTTTTTTTAGTATATTTTAGTATTTGATTTCATTGTTATGACTACAACTATAGAGTAGGATATCGATGTCCACCTATGTCCACTCAGTATGACCACACTCTACTCTATGATGGTAGTGCTCAAACTCGATTACACACATTGAGATCTAATATCACTATTTGCATGAGTTGATCAAGGGTGGGATAGTAAAGCTTGTCCACTATTCAATGGAGGAGAATGGAGCTGATATCTTTATTAAATCTCTTACAAAGGATCTACTTCAAATTCATCTTTAGAGGCTTCAATCCAATTATGTAGTTTACGTACAGGTGGGATGTTGAGAGGGTTTTTAGATATGCTCAATGCCCCACCCTCATAAGTTTCCACCAATGGTGTATGATGCTCTAAGTTGTAAGGCCCCCATTATGAGGAGAAGCCATATGTAAGCACAAATATTAGTTGGATTCTAACTTGTATGTTAGATGAGGTCTATGTGACCAAATGGTAAAAGAGGTGACCTTTGTGGATCTAATCTTTGGGTTAGATAGAGTAGTTATGTGGTAACAATTTGAGGCACAATGCATCAAGCTATAGGGTACTTGCTAGGGGGTCTTAGGGGGGCCAAGGGCCTCTCTAAACGGGGGTCTAGTAGTAGCATGATTGGCTCAATGGAAAAGGAAATATCCCCTAAGATATTCATTGGCCAACTAGGAAAGGTTCATAATATGGACATGCCAACTAGATTACATTCCTTGGCTATAAAAAGTGAGAGCTAATTTTAAGACAAATTTTAAAGCATAAAATTTTCCCATGAGTTGTAAAAGTGGCGAATTTGGTAGAAAATGTGTAGATCATAGATCGAGGAGCTAGAGTTTTTCTAGGTGGATTTCGACATTAGGAATCCAACACAAGCGTTCATTTTTTTTATCAGAGTCCGTTTGACCCCCCATTTAATGCCCACACAATTTAGCATTACAAATCAGCTAGTTGATCTAAAACCCAAAAGGCAAGCAACAGAAGCCAAGTAATATTTTTTTATACCAGGAATTTGTTCATCTAGTCGGATTGTGAATCTAAGGCCGTTTGCCCCTCTATTTGGCACAAAACCACTTGTTAGTAGTGCGAATAGGTTGGGGATGAACCGGATATTTGAGGGATTAGTGGTTAAATTTATTAAAGAGGGAATTTGGATTAAGAAATCAAATAGGGGGACTTTTTTTGTGCACCCCCTCATGGCCAAAAAATGGTGATCCTCCATATGGTATGATGGCTACATTGGTTGGGATGAGTTCAAACATTGTGAGTTAAAATATTGTAATCTAAATCTTTGTCAATGAGAGCATCAATGATGAGCTCTCACTTGGTAGTTATTTTGACCCTAAGATATGTAGGAGGTATTAGCTCTTTATATTTCAAGTCAATGTTGGTGGCTTTGATCTTTTGGATGTTAGGCTTTGTAGATCTTGTGAGGGTACTACTAGACACCTTGCATGTTGGATAGTCATGATAGATATGATTGATGCCACACTCAATGCATCTAAGGTCAATCTTTGTGAATTTTTGTATCCCCATCCGGTCTACTAGCTATGGCCTAGGATCTTGAGTTACTAGCTCAATCATATTATCAATGAATAGATGGATGGGAAGGTTTCTCTTTATTTTGTTGACTCTAAAGATTTTAGGACTTGTAGACATATGGCCTAGTTTGCTATGAGACACATCAACTAAGTCTTAGGCTTTGAAAAGCCAAATGAAAAACTTATCAGCTCTTCTTGCAAATTCAAGTTCTTTTGTGGTTTCTTGTATGTGTTTCTATTCTTTTGAATCTCCAGAATGATGTGAATTAAAAATTTTACTTTTGATAGCTTATTTAATAACTTCTCTCTCATTGGGCCCTTGTTATAGTGATTGGACTTTAGCTCTTGGTGGTAGCTTGGATGCTTTTCCCCCTTGACATGTTGTGTGTTCTATGCCTAGGTGTGAAAATGGTTGTTGTGGTTCTACACTATGATCCTAAATGTCCATATGTGATGTGAGCCTAATGAATATTTTTTAGGTGCTACATGTGCTAGGTCCTTATGATGTGACAAAGTGTCTCCTAGGCTACATGACCTTGGCTTGTACAAGTTTTTTAGTGAGTTCCTAAAGCATTTAAATGCTCCTTCCAATAGATTCATTCCAAAATATATAGTCTAAAAGACACTTGAGACACTTTGAACATACAAGGAGATGTGCAAAAGAGGGATTTCTTTTGTTCAAACAATATGCATTTGCACAAAAATTTCTCAAAGCATCACAATCATGTCAAGCTGACCTTAGAGGAGTAAAGGTATGTGTGTATGGGAGTGGTATTATGTGTGCGAGTGAGTTTGTTATGTGGGAGTAGGGTTTGATGTGTGTAAGTGAGGGATGTATATGTGTGGGAGTGACAAGTGGCGCAAGTCCTAGATAGGTAGTGCAAGTGCAAAGTGTGGACATGTGGTGCAAGGCTAGGTGGTGCAAGTGTAAGCCTAGGTGGTGCAAGTCTTGGGTGGATTCTATTGTATGAGTGCCTAGTGGATGAGGCATGAGAGTGAAAGGGTGGGAGTGAGTGGATTAATGTGATGCATACATGGGTCATGAATTTTGAATATGAGTGAGCTTTGGTTGTGAGTGAAAATTTTAATGTGAGTTAACTGTAGATGTGAGTGAACTTTGAATGTTTGTGTGAGTGATTAGATTAGGGTTTATGGATGTGAGTGTGAGTGTGAGTGAACTATGAATAGGGTTGATGGGTGTGAGTGTACTAATGTGAGTGTGAGTGAACTATGAATAGGGTTGATGGGTGTGAGTGTACTAATGTGAGTGTGAGTGAACTTGGGTGTAAGTGTGAGTAATTAGATTAGGGTTATGGATGTGTGAGTGTGAGTAAAGCAAGTATGAGGGAACTTTGAAGAATATTTTGAGTGAACATTGATGTGAGTGTGAGTGAACTATGGTTAGGATTTATGGATGTGAGTGTGAGTGTGAATGAACTAATGTAAGTATGAGTGATTGTTAGTGTGAGTGTGAGTGAATGGTGGTTAGGGTGTATGGGTGTGAGTGTGAGTGAATGGTAGTGTGAGTGAACTATGATTAGGATTTACGGATTAGAGTGTGAGTATGAATGATCATTAGTGAACTATGATTAGGATTTATGTGTGTGAATGTGAGTGTAAGTGTACTAATATGAGTGTGAGTGATCATTAGTGTGAGTATGTATGAGTGATTAGATTAGGGTTTATGGATGTGAGTGTGAGTGTGAATGTGAGTGAGTATTGATGAGTGATTAGATGTGTATGTGATTTGATTAGGGTTTATGGATGTGAGTGTGAGTGATCATTAGTGTGAGTATGTATGATTGATTAGATTAGGGTTTATGGATGTGAGTGTGAGTGTAAATGAACTAATGTGAGTGTGAGTGTGAGTGTGAGTAAAGCAAGTATGAGTGAAATTTGAAGAATAGTGTGAATGATCATTGATGTGAGTGTGAGTGAACTATGAATGTGAGTAAACTTTTAGTGTGGGTAAACTATGAATGTGAATATGAACTATGATGATGATGATATTTTAGTGCAAAGAAACTCTAAATCCAGGTGCAAAGGATTCTAACTATCAAATAGCAATAAGCAACAACCGACCAAACAATGAAACAATGTCCATGTATTTAATTCTTGCATTGTGTATTTTGATTTTTTTGAGTTTTGATCACTTCCTTTCCTTCAATCCACACACAACCACAGAACTATGGCAAGCATGATGCACGTTCAATCCAAAATAGTATGACACAAATTGTTCAATTAAGAGAAGTTTCAGTTTTGAGTTTTTGCCTCGCCTGTTGTGTTTTGTGTTTTTTGAGTTTTGAGTTTTTTGAGTGTTTCTCACTCTTCTTTCTTCAATGCTCACATTGTCAATCATCCACAATAACAAAGTTGTATCTATAACATTGATACATGGATTGGTCAAGTAAGAAGAGTTGAGTTTTGAGTTTTGCATTTTTGCATTTTTTGAGTTTTGCATTTAGCATTTTTGTGTTGTTTTCACTTCAATACACAAATAACCCAACAATTACGATAAGTTTGATGTATCTGCAATTTGCTTTAATGTCACATAGAAAATTTTGAATTTTGAGTTTTGTTGTGTTTTTTAGTTTGAGTTTTATATGTTTTCCTACCCTAACAATTCCTATTGCTTCAATCTTAATATAATGAATTGGTTCCTTCCAATTCAACCTTCCTAGCCTAGTTGAATGGATTTTGGAATGCTAGCCACAAATGTGGATGATCAATACCCCATCGATCCCATCCATGCCCATACAAATTAAACCAAGCTTGTGCTAATCTAATAACAAATACATGTTTGCAACCCATGCAACATATGTGGGTGCGACAAATACAATGTGGAAGATAAATACAATGTGCACGGGGTTGAGCCGAGCTCTCGCAAAATAATACATCCATGATAATCTAATTGTATCCATGAGTACAAAATAATACACAAGTGCCCAAAATAATACACTGTAGCTTCACAAAAATAATATCCACCAAAAAATAGTAGATGACATTTGTGCTTCTATAGCCTTCTTAAAATGTGATTAACATGATCTTCTATGGCACTCTTTGAGAATTAGTTGTATTCAAAAAGTTGGTCTCTATTTGACTTAATAAAGGATTTGGCACTCTTTGAGAATTAGTTGTATTCAAAAAGTTGGTCTCTATTTGACTTAATAAAGGATTTGGCTCATATGAGTGCATCTTGTAAGTCAATTGACTTAGGGACTCTAAACGAGTGTCTAAAGGTTGATTTAGACCATGGTAGAATTTTGCAACCTGTTGAGTAGTATCCATAAGCAAGGTATGTATACTTTTGCAGTCTTATGAATTGCAAGTAATAGGCCTCCAAACACAATCCTAGTTGGTGCAAGATAAAGAACCCCCATCCCAACACATTCCAAAACACTTCCAACTCATCCAAAATCAATGAATAAACCCTCAAAATCAACCATTCAACTCACAAAGATAACAAAAATAAGCCCAAAAAACAAGTCAGTTCAACCCTCAACATATCCCCACACTTAATTAGGGAGCATCCTTCCAACCTTGAAACAAGGTAGAATACTAAGCCCAAAAACTAGCTTAGCACTACTTTCGATCAATTAGTATCCACAAACTAGTCTCAACTCCATCAATCTTCAAAATAACTTGGATCTATCAAATAGATTGACAAAAGCAAAACACCTTAAAGCATAAACTAATTCTTAGATTTTAAAATAGAACCAAACAAATTAGTAAATGATATAAGAGGTTCTTCTAGTCCTTTGCAAGTTTTCAAAACTTTAGCCAAATCCATGAGTCAGCATCTTCAAATCTTTTGCACTTTCTCAAACTATATCTCCAAGTAAATACAAATCAGACACACCCACACACACATAACACAAAAATTTGAATGACACCCAAATAAGAGAGAATGAAAAAGACATATTTCATTAAAACTCAATCCACCAACTACATCCAAAAAGAGATCATCAATGAATATGTTTCCATTTAAAGGTCTAATGATTTTGGAACATATCCATAGAAAGAGATTTGTCTACAAATTCTTGGGAGGATTTTGATAGAATTGCAAACATCACATCCTCTCCACAAGGACAAGATATCTGCTTGAAAGACAAAGAGCATGAAAGTACAAGATATTCAATTGGCGGGGATCAATATCCACATTGGCATTCAAGCACAACTTTGGGAGCTACTTCTGATCATTATGAGAATGTTTATGCATATATGCTAGATACCAAGAAAAATGAGTAGTCAATCTAACTGAAGGATCTATAGTTTGATGATGGAGCTAAGCAAACTTCAAATAACTCTAATAAGCTTGGATAGAAGTCTGCCAATCCCCTAGAATTATAGACGAGTCAATCTAAGGTCATGTCAATGAATTAGTCTGGTTGCACCCTCCTCATCTTTATATTTGCAAATCAAAACCAAAGTGGCTACTAACCAACTGAGGGGGGCTGGGAATAAAAGAAGTAGAAGGAGGCATTGGAATAAGTATCAAGGGATGAAGTGATGGATAGGAAAAATCATAAAAAGAAGAAAGGGATAAAGATGGAGATTTGGGTAATTTTACTAAATTAGATAAGAATGGGTTAGAAAATAGGTTGGAAAAGTGGAAAGGAGTGTGGTAGGACGAGGAGTAGGAGAGAAAACACGATCAACAATAAATGGGCAATGAGTAAAGATAGGAATTTGAGCATCTTATGGTTGGAAAAGAAGAGGGGAAATGATATGGGGAGTCATTTTAAGGATGGATAGATAAGAATCCAATCTGTGGGCCACTGTTGATAATAAGTAAGGGAAGGCACTGATGGAGCTAGAACAGAGTAGCGATTATAAGATTCAAAGAAAGAGGTATCAAAGAAAATTTATTAGATATATGGGTTAAAAGATCCTCTCTCGATTGGTTAGTAGTTTGTAATCCTGCAAGAGCTTTCAACTGTCTCTAATTCAATACCATAGACTCAATCATGGAATGCCAAGACACCTCAGGAGACATGCATCTACTTTGGAAGGATAGGCTTGAAAAATCTCATCCATCTACAACTCTAAGTGTTTGACATAAAGAACATCTTGCAAGATGACAACCCCCACATGTCAAGACATATCCTCATCATCAAAAATCATATCACCTCTAAGGTATATATAAGATATCAGCATTATGTCTATAATGACTAAATCCACAAAAACCATTCTTGCAACTTCTGCTAAAATATCTGAAGACCAATCACCACCCCATCCATCCTGTGGAGGATGTGAAACCATAGTGGATAGCTTCATATAAAAAGATAGCTTTTGCTATTGATAGTGCACAAAGAAGGACTGATCTAGTAACACCATCTTAGAGAATTTGGGAATCTCCCAAGTCCCACTTCAAATAAGGGGTAAAGATTTGTCCATGTGGCTAAATCTAAACCCATGCTCCAAAGTGGGACTTGAAAAGACAACATATATAATAATTAGGGTAAACTCCACTTTCAAGGGGACAAGATTTGATCATGTGGCCAAATGTTAACTATATTAGGAATTCCCAAACTATATGAGAATTCCCAAATTCCCTAAGATAGTGTTTAGCAGGATGAATTCCAAAAACTGCTCAAAATAAGACCACAAAAGATTCATTCTAGACTAACGCCTTTCCACTTTAGCTTGGAACAAAGGACATAAAGTTGCTTGATATTGAAGAGTAGTCAAGTCCATAACTAATAAAGATGGTGTTGACGGTACACTAGGATTTGAAGAAATGGAGTGTAGCTGAGTCAACTATTCTTTTAACTCCTTTATCTTGCTATTATGAGTCTTAACTCTAAAATAGGCATATTTGTAACTCAACTATTTGGGCAGCAATTTAAGCTTTGAGATCTTAGGCCTCTTGAAAAAGATGGTCCTTAACTTCGTTGACAGTAGCTACTTGAGCTTTTGCTTCAATAAACTGAGCTTGCAAAGAGGAGATTTTGGCTTTCTAGGATTCTATCAACTTAGTTTGTGACTCCATCTTCTTAAAAAGATCAGAAAGAGTTTCCTTAGCTGAGGTAAGATCAATGTTAGCCTTATTTAACTCCTCCTTCTTGGAGTGTTGCATCTCCTCATGCAAAGAAGAGTACAACTACTAAACACAAGTTGCAAACTGAGATCTCTATAAAACTCTGAATATCCTTAAAGAGGAAGAGTATGGCGTCTCCTGAAACTAGGTGATACAGAAAAGAAATGGGTACGTCCAAACTATAATCTTTGTGTATCCTAAATAAATTTGGAGCTATGAGTGTGAGGTGTCCGCCAGTCTCAATCCAAGGGTACCTTTTAATAGTCTATCAGTAGGTTTTCCAAAATGGGGTTTGTCACTTACGCCTTATGGAGTCTACATTGCAACGGAAGAGTTTTGGCCGAACCCACTAGGATTGACCTAAATTTTGGGTTCCTAAAATCAGACGTGTTTCCTAACAGCCAACTAGTGTCAATAATTTCGAGTTTCTACTTCCTATAGGATTACTTGAACTGAAGCGGACTTGCCATTGCACTTTCTTCAAAGAGAATGGGAGACGAAGGGGAGTGTGGTACATCAACCCTCCTGCCCATAAGGCAAAATCCCATTTCAGCCCCCTAAAACAATGCAAGTCGGTTCTACCTACTAATGACTAGTTGGTTAATTCATCATCTTCCTATTTCTATCACCAATTCAGAAAAGCTCCCAGCTAACCGAGACCACCCTACCATTGGACAACATACCTGTCAGGGGTCACGTCTTCGAAGTGATAATCATGACTCCCTTGGAGTAGGGTCTCACAGCTAGCTTGGGGGTAGCCGAGCACGATCTTTCCTTTTATCTAGTTTTTCAATGTTTTTAATCAAAGATCTAGATTCTAGCAAACACAAACAATCCTTTCAAACAATGACAATCACACCATCGTAAAGGCAATGGTACTAGATTCTAAGTCTTATTGGCCTCTAATGCAGCCATCTTCTCATCCATTTTTGCATCCCAATGAGCATGACCAACAGCATCCTCAAAACAAGTGGGCTCAACATTCTTAACCACATTTACCATATAAGCATAATGGTGAGCTGCATAACCTTCAAAACCAAATCTGTTAACATAGTATCTAACCCTACTAGACCCATGTACCATTGGTGCAGTTCATAGCTTCACATAGCCAAGGTAGATCCTTAACCCAAGGTAACCTTACATTCTAATGAGGATTCTTCTTCCCATAAAGAAGTGGAGTACAAATCTTTCAACGTTGTTAAGCAAGACATAAATTTCCCATTGTTTAGAGCTAACTTACCCAACATAAGTGAATTTCCTTTAGTTGGTACTTAGAAAAATATTATCATAATAATTTAATGAGATTATTATTTTATGTGACTATATGAAAATAATAGCCTATTTCTGAGTTGTGAGTAACCTGGTTTGGCACGACGATATTGGGAATTTCTTCTTTGCTTGCGCTTGCATTCGCCACTCCCGATGTTCCGTTGGTAGTGGCACTTATGTATCTCTTAGCAATACTCGTTGACCAGTTGCAATGGATTTCATGGTCTTTCCGTCTCGTTGCTTTGGAGCCATCATTCACAATAAGGTTTGAGAGATGGAGAAGGTGGAATGAATTCAGGATGGGAGAGCGTGAGAGCAACTTACCGAGTTGAAGATCAAGATAGGGGAGATTGAGTTAATTCATTTTCTCTCTAACCCCCTCTCTAATTCTCTCTCTCTCGCAGCCTCTCGGGATCTTCTTTCCTCTCTCTCTCTCTCTTTCTAATTCTCCCCCTCTCTAGCTCCCTCTCACAACCTCTCGGGGGGGGAGGGGGTTATCCTTCCATCTCTCTCTCTTTTCCTCCCTCTTGCTCTATACTCCTGAGAAGGGCCTCTCCTCTCTTGCTCGGACCTCTCTCAACTACTCCCCATGCCTCTTATTTATAGCTAAATTAGAGAAGAAAGATTGTGGCTAAGAAGAAGAGCTCTTTATGGAGGGGATCTTTGCAAAATCAATAATCTAAAGCTTCCAAGATGCAATCTAACGCTCAAATCGCAAATCTGATGGTTCTGTTGGCTCCGAAAGAGGGGTAAAACCCTAAGACACTTGATCAGAAACCTTTCAGGTCGCTCCTTCTTCTTCTCCTCATTCGAAGTGTTGTTTGTTGCATGTAAACTATGATCACGATGTGTGTGATTTCGCCAATCCTTCTTTTTGCATTAAATCTCCAAAACTAACTGAAAAACCCACTTGTTTTTTTTTACACGACACCTTATTCTAGAAGTTTCCATAGCTTTTTAGGATATTTACAATAAATAATATCAAAAATATGCTAGTTTTGTCTAAAAATCTAGTATTTTTGGACCATCCATACTATAGACACTAACACTAATGACTAATATGGCTCATAACTCTCATTCACGTGGTAACGTCCATGACGGGTGGCTACACTCCTTGTCAATGTGGAAAAAATGTCAGGTTACGATCCTCAGTTTTTTTATTTTGCTCGAGATCTTCTCTATTTAATTATTTTAGAGTTCTTCAAGTCCATTTTGTGAGAAGCCATAAAGATTTTAAGTCAAAGTCGAGATATCATAATGAGGAATGGAGGAAGGGTACTATCGAATGTAGTAGAGATTGGCACTGGAGGAACGGAAGTAGGCACTATTTCTGCTACTCACTTTAAGCACTTCCTCCGAAAAACCATAGGAGGAGGGGAGTCATGATCTTTAGGGATAGGCTCAGAATCCTCAATAGAAGGAGGGGAAACCACTAGAGGATTTTTAGGAGGTGGTGGAATTTCTTTGGCAGGAGCAAACTATGTCAATAAAACATACAAATAAGAGCCATATGTGACATTAGTCACATTACCCCTAATGACCCGAATAAAATGTTGATCCATCTTAGTTGGGAGATAATAACTCTAGTCAATAGTTATGCCCTTGAGCACCATTCTGGAAGTAGTGAATAATTCCTTAGACATATAATTAGATGGAGTCTTGGCAGGCACAAACCTATCAGGAAGGAATTGACACAATTGTTTCCAAAAAGGATCAAACATCATGGAGATACAGATCCCAGATTATTGTGATGACCCGTTTGGTATCTAGTAATTCATTTGTTTTCCTTTTGAAGAGCTTCAGAATA
The DNA here is from genome assembly GCF_053477565.2 of Lygodium microphyllum. Taxonomy (NCBI): domain Eukaryota; kingdom Viridiplantae; phylum Streptophyta; class Polypodiopsida; order Schizaeales; family Lygodiaceae; genus Lygodium; species Lygodium microphyllum. The sequence continues at coordinate 7,317 of NW_028229692.1, read as the reverse complement.
TCAGCATTGAAAAAGAGCTAGCATGCTATTGGAAAATATTCCCCATGATAGGGAAGAGACAAAGGCTTTCCCAATCCTCGAGGTGTCATCAAAACAGTGTTACCTTGAGCAAAGCCCAACTGCTTGTTGTATGAGGTTAAAATTTCATCATATATGGTAGGATCATTAGGAATAAGTGGTAATGAAAGTGCCACAAATTGGGAGATCCTAGCCTTGGTAATAAGGTCCGATGTCATCAACTGAGAATAATCTCGACTAACCAATGGAACATACTAGACTCAAGAAGGAGTGTGGGGTGCCATTTAGATAGAAAAAACAAAACACACCTTAAACAAACACAAAAGAGGCCTGCAAAATAGTAAAACAAAGAACCAATAATTTTTTAACAAAGAATTAGTTTGTTCACAACACAAAAGACCACCTCAAGCAAACCACATCCTAGAAAAAATTTGGCATGACCTACCCACACATGCGACTGATAACTTCGTGAAATGCAACAATCTGACACTATGATCTCCATATCAAGCAAGAAAATAAAAAAAATTAGACACACCATATCCTAAACCACATCAATGTGACCATCAAAGTAAAAGAAATACCACAAACTATACCACTCGGTCGGGACACAATGGAACCAGAAGGACTAGACTGAAACCTATCAACATGGACTAAGTAATCAACTGTGTCCCCCTCTTTCCCATGTATCGTATTCATTGATTAGATGAGAGATGTGCAATGAGGATGGATTTGGGTTAATGGAAGGTGGATTTTACCAATTATTAATAATGGGTGAACTTTTTTATCATTTGGTGATTAACCTTAAAAACAAAACCATGGTTCATTTTTTATCCTTTAAGAAAAATTATTATGTTTTACGGTGCATTAAATGATTACAGAATTCGATCCCGACTCTTGGATCTCTAAATGCATATTTTTTAAATTCCAATTATTATGTGTGTAACGCTTTATTGCCAACGCATGTAGCAAGAGTGACAATTAGTTCATTTTATTACCACTTAAAATTTATCTGTGTTTAGTGCATGAAGGGAGTATAATGTGAATGACGGGTTGATTTTATTTTAATTAAATTGGTATGTGTTTTGAGTATGGAAGTGCATGGAAAAAGTGATCAACTCGTTCCTTTTAACCATTAAATGTGTTTAGGTACAGTAAAAAGAAAATATAATTTTAAATACCTATAGGATGTGTGAATACACTCTAATCAAAATTAGCACACGAAAATTGACGGTCAGATGAAGAGAAAAGCAGCCTCAAAGCAATCCAAAAGATAATCCCACTAGGTTGGAAACTTACCACATGAGGGAAAATTACCAAAAATGCAACATGATTTTTTTAATGTTTTTTAAATATTTATTTTGTATTTTTAGATATATATTTTTTTAAATTTGATTTTTAATAGATTTTTATATTTTATATTTGTGCAAAAAATAATCAAATAGTTGAAAATAAGTCATTGAAATTTTTCATATTTTAATGAATTTTTAGGAAATTTTTCAACTATTTTTCTAAGTTTTTAGCCATTTTTAATGAAATTTTTAAATTTTGATTGGGTTTTTCAATTTTTCTACTTTTTTAATTGCAATTTTCAATTGAAATGTGTGTGAAAAAATATTAGTGAATTTTTAGACTTTTTGAAAAAAATAAAATTATTTTACTTTTATTTAAATTTTTATGTATTTTTAAAAGGATTTTTCGTGTTTTTGCTCTTGTTAATAATTTAAAATTGCAAAAAACTTGTGTAATGGGATCCGCAACACTGCGTGTAAACAACAACACCTTGGTACGACTGAGACCCTATGCACATCCCTGCGTGTGATTAGCAGCAGTGGAAGGAACACTCGTGTAAAAAAATGGTGGGGGTTACGAGGGACTAGTGGGGGAGGAAGAGGCGTGTAGGGGGGGTGAATGGGGAGGGGGAGAGGATGGGTGGGCGGGGGACAAAGGGTAGGGGAGGTACAAAAAGAGGGTGGGAGGTCCAAAAGAGGAAGAGGCGTGTAGGGGGGGTGAATGGGGAGGGGGAGAGGATGGGTGGGCAGGGGACAAAGGGTAGGGGAGGTACAAAAAGAGGGTGGGAGGTCCAAAAGGGGGGGGGGGGGGGGGGGGGGGGGGGGGGTAGCCACCAGCGGCAAAGTGGGGGGTGGAGGGGTACGCAGATGTTGCACGCGGCTAGTACATTGACTGAGTTGCGAGGCTGTGCGTGGATACGGCCCTTTGCAGCGGCATGCGTCTCCAAGGCATGAGTGGATGAGATTATTGCTACCGAGAGGGGACTTGCATGTAACAATGAGGAGGCGGCAAGGGGCAGATCTGGGTGGCAATGGCGGTGAGCGATGCGCTATAGGTGGTAGGGGAGGCGGGCGAGGCATCGAGGAGGTGGAGCCAGGGGAGGAGAATGGAGGCAAGGGAAGGGGGGTAGGAGGGAGGGAAGACAGGGGGGATGGCATGGGAGGGAAGAAGGGAGGGAGGGGAGATAGAAGAAAATGCGAGAGACACAGAGAGAGAGAGAGAGAGAGAGAGAGAGAGAGAGAGAGAGAGAGAGAGAGAGAGAGAGAGAGAGAGAGAGAGAGAGAGAGAGAGAGAGAGAGAGAGAGAGAGAGAGAGAGAGAAGAAGAAGAAGAAAGCGGGGGAGGAGGTAACGGCCAGAATAAGGGGGGGTATAAGTTTGAAGAATTAGTGTTTTTTGTGTTGATGTTGGTGGGAATTAAAAAATTAAGGGGGGTGGAAAAATAATAATAGGAAGAATAATAATAGTAAAGAAAAAAACACAGCGGAAGTCCCCTAACAAGCACAAGGTAGGGGTAAAGAAATTTCCGCGACGAGAATGATCGGCATGAGAGGGGGATGGGCGGGTCAGCCACCCTGATGGTGGTCTCAATGACATGCAATGCAAGGTGAAAACCACGCATTCATGCAGACAGGTAGACACAACAATACCGAAAATTCACAAAAAAATGATTTTGCAAAGATCCAGGCCTCAGATTGACTCGAAAAGGAAAAGTGGAGAGGGTGATAAGAGGAACAGATGGATGACATGAATGCAATGTTTGGCAAGAGAAACATGTATTCACATGGAAAAAATGGAAAAAAATACACTTGAAAATGGAATTGAAAATTAATAATAATAAATCCAATGGTCAAAACAAACTATAGACAAAAGGAAAAATGTCTGAATGAAGAAAATGGACACGAAAATCAAGTCAAAATGTGGATTTGATGAGAAATGGGGGTGTTCACATGGAAAATAATAATAATAATGCACACGAAAATCGAAACAAAAATTAATTCGCAATAATCTGTCAATCAAAATAAGGGGCCATGAAAAGAAAAAATATCAAGGGAGTAGTGACCAACACAGTTATTAGGTCAAGACGCAATTTCGATGTAAGAAAGGCGTATTTGCATGAAAAAAGATCAAAAATACGGAGAAAAACACAATCAAAAATTTATAACTGAATTCGTGGGCCTAAACAAGGGGAAGGAAGAAGGAAAAATGTTCAGTGTAACCACCAGCTCAAGATCATCCAAGCAAGACAAATGTCGGCAAGAAAAGAGTGGGTTTACATGAAAAAATAGTAAAATTTGCATTAAAAATACCCGCAAACACGCAAAAGGGAATAACGGCCAATTTATGCATCAAACAAATAGGCTGCAAAAAGTAAAATTGATTGGGAGAAGGGAAAGATCATGGCTATCATGTCAAACTGTAGTCCGAGCGTGAGAAAGGCATGTTCGTATGGAAACACATCCAATTCACATAAAATTTGTCAAAAATTAATAAACGGATGAACCATTGCTCAAAACAAAAGGCAATAAAAAGAAAAAGTATCAAGTTCAAAGGGATGAACAAGGTTGTAAGGTCAGATTTTAATTTTAGTGAACATAGGTACGTTCACATGGAAGATTAGCAAAATAAGAAAAAATGTGAAAGGACAAGGAAAGAAAACTAGATTGTAGGGTGAGGAAGGAGCTCAACAAGACATTAAAAATATATAATATCATTTAGAAATCAAATAGGATTGTGGCCATGGATATATGCAAACAAGATGCTCAAGGAGACGTCCCCACACTTAAAATGTGAACAGATCAATTTGTCTAATCAATAGGGGCCTAGCACTTGACCATGACCCACACCCTTGAATCCTCACACTTAAGACATGACACATATATATAAATACAAGAGGTAAGGTCAGAAACACTTTGCCCATTTAGTTGGTCATTGTAGGCCATCTCATCGTTGATGCGCTGAGGAACCGAAGTTGTTGGTAAGAGGTACCATGACTCACCATAGCATATGTCCAGTATAGTAGAGACCATGTAGCAGCACCTAGGGAGGTAGCAATGTTAATGAAAAATAGGTAAGTTATTGGTGTCAAAGAATATTGCAATCAGCTCAAGAGGCACTCACGTTGTGAGAAGGAGAGATCAATCACTCATCCCATAGCTCACATCACTCAGGGAGGAAGGGAGGAGAACCCATATCTCATACTAGTTGAGAAATTGATAAGGAGAAGAGCATAGAGGGAGTATACTAGCATGCACAATTGATAGTGCATCAATGCATCCCAATACATCTGCTAGCCGCATAGGTGGGAGAAGGCAAGCCATGGAGCCTTGCAGTGTAGTACATAGAATAGAGTGACGTGTCTAGTGATGATGGTAGAGGCCCATCTTGTGTGTGCATAGGAAAACAAAAACTACTAGTGCTAATGTCATAACGTCCCTCAAGCCTCACCTCTCAAAATCGGTTGAAGGGAAAATCAATCGTACTCAGTCCCCCTTGTTATACACTCTGTTAATGAATACAAGAGGGCAATCTATACTCACATCCCCATCTAGTTAGGATAAAAGCGCACATCACTCAAAAGGTTTGTCAATGAAGAGTGGCTTCATTTTGTCGACGATATCAACTATTGTCTACTCTAATGAAGAGGTGTACCCAAGGAGGTAGCCCCAATAGATTAGGAACTTGATTTTCTTGTAGAGAAGTCATCTATTGTGGGGGTTAGACACACTTGTGGAAGAGCAAGACGCAGTGCACCAAGGGAAGCACCTTCAGAACTACAGCATTTGGAAGTTCCACTAAGGAGTCAACTAGTCTGGATTGCAGGGTGTTGTCACCTTTTTCATAGCCAAATTCCTATCCAAGGGTGGTTGCCACCTTTTCTTAGAACAAGGCCTGTTATGACGGGGAATTTCTTCATTTTCTCTCATAGCTTTTTTTTTTGTTATTGTTCTTGTATTTTTTTTTCTCTCTTTTCTTTTTTTTTACCCTGCTCTCGAGGGTGTTTCCATCTTTTCTCGAAGAGTAGGTCAGCATGACAAGGACCAAAGTCATTTTCTCTCATGACTTATTTTATTTTATTTTTTTCTTGCCACATCAGTTGGATTGAATAGGAGGATAATCGAACAGAGATAAGGGATGGAGATGAGGGGCTAACAGAATGGTAGCAGCCCGTCAAGCTGAGAATGATTGCTATCAATAGCAATATAAGCAATAGGAAGGAGTAATGCCTCAGAGGAAGAGAAACTGTCGATGGTGATTGTCAAGATCCCTAAGGAGAGTAATACTTCTTTAAGAAGTAACCATTAATCAGGAAGGGATCATCAGAGACATCAATGGCTTGCACTTGGACAGAGCCATTAGAATTGATAAGTACCTTGTAGAGCCCATCCAACATTGTTGGATCTTTCCTAGGAACTTGCCAAAGTGTGAATCATAGGTGAGTGGACTAGGTCACCTTCCTTGAATTCTTTGTGCTTGATAAAGTTGTCATGGGTGCCAGCGAATATAATCCTGTTGCCCATCTTTAAGGGAGAGTATAATCAAGACCTTGATCTTCATGTAGCTTCATGGTAGTGTGTGTATAGCTAACAATGCCAGAACCCCCAAGCATTGGTTAGCGATATTCCCTGCCACTTTCAAAGGCATAGCATTTGAGTGGTATGAGAGACAAGCAGCAAGAACTTTTGCTGCATGGGACGACTTGAAGTTGTCCTTTCTCACTAAATTCAAACATGAAGATTTTGAAGAGCGGATGTGAGCAAAGTTTATGAAACTCAGTCAGTCCTTTGGTGAATGGGTGGAAGCATGTGTCTCTTGAATGGAATCCATACTGAAGAGATGGACTAACCATCAGCTAGATGAAAGCATCTAGAAGGGAGTTTTTCTTAGAGGCCTACAACTAGAAGTTTGTAATTTTATGGAATTGAGAAGACCAATCAACCTACAAGCTGCAGTGGAAGATGCAAGAGTGTATGATGAAGTTGAAGCAAGGCTATCCATGACCTCAGGAAGAGAAGCCTTACCTCCCCCCATGCTAGGAATGGTATACCCATCAAATGCAATCCCAGGGATAGTTCCCTACCCTTACCCTTAGATGCAAATAGTACTGCAGTATAGTGCATCGAATCCACAGTAGCTACAGACTAGAGTACCCCAAATGATGGTTCAACCACAACAACAGTTGCCTCAAACAGTTCCCCCAATGGCAACTCAACAATAGCAGTGGAATCCTACCAATTGGAGCCAACAACCATCAGTCTCAACAGGATCTTTGAATCAGAACCAAAAGAGAGGACCCTCTGGATCAACCCAACCAATCTATGCAATGTTTATAGAGGCTTCCCAAAATCCTACTGCAAGTACTCCAAGAGGAGAAAATCTGAAGGACTACATGTCCAATTCAGTCGCAAGTATCAAGAAGAAGGAGTTGATGGATATGATTACAAACAGCTACAGATGCCAAATGTGAATACTGCCAATATATCCAATCCTACATGAGGTGGAAGAGATGTGATGCAATCTAATACCTGGTGTGGAAAGTGCCATCAAGTGGGATATTTAACTATCGAATGTATCGAAAACCAACCATCCCTAGAGCCTTCTGTTCGTACTACTTAAGGAAGAACCATACAGAGGATATATGCTCTCTGAAGGAGATGCATGAAAGAAGGAAGAAAGATGAAGAAGCAAGATTCAACTTGTTGGAATCCAAGATGACCACCTAGAATATTAGACCAAAGCCTAAAGAGTTCCGACCCAAGGAGGTTTTCTCTTAAAGTTATAAAGGACGACAGTCTGGCGATGGCCAAAGATCAAAAGTAGAGTGTTGCAAATGTGGAGAAAAGGGACATATCTCACCAAACTACCCAAACCCTAGAGGGCCCATGGATTACAAACCCTTATGCAGTCATGCAAAAGAGAAGGTCACACTACAAAAGACTATCCTTGTCCAACTCTTATGAAAACTGCCCCATAAAGTGTGGTTTCCTCAAGTAGTGCAAAATCAGTTGTAG